>NC_142603.1:49897524-50095742 GCF_041222555.1 Hakea prostrata | reverse complement strand
TATTTTATCCCAAAAAGAATTACCCTTCTATATTATATGATGTGCAAGTTGTTGTTAGGTTACCTAAGAAGTTGTAATAAGAAAACTTAGATTATTATTCAATTACAAATTCAAAAGTAAATAGGTTAGAATTTAAGAGAACATAGTATAATATTTATATGAAATGAATAAAAACTATAATTTACTTTAAATTAAAAAAGAACATCTCTACATGTTTGAGTGGTCCCTACCATATACCCAAAAAAAAAAAATTAGAAAGAATGACAGGACCACTCAACTCTTATGAGTCCATACTTGTTGTGATTGACTTTGTTGAGTATTGGTCATTTGATTTAAATAGTGTAACATGGATTTTTTTTTAATTATATTATTTGTTATTCAATTAGAAATGTCAGTTGTTTATTTATTTTTTTCAACAAGGGAAGCATTTTGTGCTATGCGGTAGCTGACTTTCTTGCCGGTAAAAGGGAGTGCAATGTGGTAGCTGACTTCCTTGCCGGTAAGGCTGTGTTCGTTACGTGCCGGACTCTTTGGCCTTGTTTGGATCCAGGATTTTTAGATTTATGTAATCTTGATGCCTTGCGTGGATCGCGCGTTAATATATAGACCTATTTCTACCACACAAAAAAAGGGAAGCATTTTGTGCAAATCATGCACAACTATGTATAGAACCTGTGTTGCAAAATTCTACACAACCATGTATGGAGCATTTAGATGAGAGATTAAGGTTTGCATTACATAAATTTCTTGACTTATTTATTTTTTCTTGCTAACCAAATCAACTTAAGCACACATTGAGGCAGGGTCATGCACTCCATATTACTTTGAGATTAATCACCTATTGGTCTTACCCATAGCTTGATTTACACTTATAGTTTCGTGTGGAAAAAGAAATTGTAAAGGTGGAGTTGGTGTAATTTGTAATTTGTAATTTGAAGTTTTCTCCTCCTTACACATTAAAAATGAAAATTATGAGTTTCAATTAAAAATAAGAATGAATTGAAAACAAAAAAAATATGATCTTTGTTTTTTATAAATAAGTATAATCATCGTTGATGTTGGTTTTAATATTTATCAATTTAATTATTGTTTTTACTAAAAACGTCAAGATCCATTCGATACCACCAATGTTGTATATAAATATAGTGAGAAAATTAATTAATGTGTGCTAAAACCATAACAACTCATGAAAGCAACTTCAAAATCGTTTACGTGGAGGGTTCTTTTCCCCTTAAAATAAACTTTGACTCCAAATGAACTCAAAAGATAAAATTCTAAATCATGTGACATTTCATTTTTGTTAAAGATGTCATGTAATTTTGACCATGGGTATATAAGCCTTTGGCTTAACTAGTCTTAGGGTTTAATATCAGCTCTACAATCATACACATCAAGTAATAAATCTAATCATCTTTTGAGGAAAAAAATATTGGGGGTACTAAAAGCCCATTTGAGTGGCCTTATGGAAGGGTTGAACTTAGAAGCTCATGCCTTCTTTTGATGAAAATCCTTCGTAATTCGAGTATGAAACTTTGCTGACTCAAAAAAAAAAAGAATTTGATTATGAAACTTCGTGAGTTTTAGTTTCCTCATGTTATGTTTCTACCTCTTCTATTGGAAGGACCACCTCGCTCTGTACTCGTCAATTTTTCTTTTATTTTTTTCTCTTGGTTATACTCTCATTCATAGAGAGTGTCACCCACATAATTGGAATGGCAACATGCCAAACTTCTACTTTACTTCATATTTCATAATTTAAAGTTTGAAAGAGTTTTTTTTTTGGGTCAAGAGTCTAGTCTACATCAGTGGTCCCCTGCTCACCATTAATACCTTCATGCGTATGATTCATGCTATTATTAAGACTAAAAGCTTGAAATTCGGATCTTCAAATCGTAAGGGTAGAGGATTATACTATCTTCCTACCTTTTATCATTTATTTAGAAGAAAAGCCTATTTCTAGTCTGTCTTATCAGTGTTCAGAGGTGAACTCTTTTCCTAAAATATTACAAAAATGTATAAATATAATATTATTAACGATCTCAACTGAAAGCCTTGAACCTCCCTGTACATTGGCAAGTTGTTTGGTTTCCACAAATTAGTGGTTGAGTGAAATCCTCCAAAGAGGCCTAGATGAAGAGGGTATAGAAATCATCTTCATGCACAATGGCTGGGTGGGAGAGAAAAAACAAGTTAGGCACACCCCCTGAAGAATTTAACAGACTTTTTCTAATCATTTTCTAGGGTTTCAAGTTTAGTGGAAGACTTGTAATATTATGCAAGTCTACAAACAAATGAGTAAAAAGCAAATGAGAATTGAAAGAGTAAGGAAGCTTTCTTAATTGTTTGCTTCCATGTATTTAGTGGTTTTTATGAGTATTTTAATATCATAGATGCGTTTCTGGCACAGTGGTGACAACTGCTTCTTTGCCACAGTAAAATTAAGAAATTCTTAGGTTTAAACCTCCGTTCCTCCATATCTACCTCATCCCTTGAGTCATCCCCTGGACCTATGCACCCCCAATCCTTCTAAGATTTTTTTTTTTATAGAATGTGTACTCTCTTCTCTCTCCTTGTTAAAAAAAAAATCTTTTATTCTTAAATATTAAGTTGACAATATAAAACAAATATAAACAGACAGCGTGTAGATTCTCCTTCCATGTTTTCTATTCTAACTTGAAGAAGTAAACATGCATGCAAACAAAGATGGGCTAGTGAAATAATGGTGTCAAGGATACAAGGAAAGCAACCTAGGGCTTCTATAATTGCAATTATAATTTCTAATGGTCGAATTGCAAGGCTAAGCAACAAAAAGGAAATGAAAATGACTCTTGAAATCTAAGTTGTGGAAGAGGTTGATTAGTGATCCCCTTAAAATAAAGCCTAAACACTAGCTACTCATTAAGATGATTAACCACCTTACAAAAGAATATCCAATAAAATAAAAGAATATACAACTAAATATTGAAGAGGTCAATGAACCATTTTAGGTGTCATCCATCTTATATTAAAACAAAAAAATGTTGATTTCACACCACGATGTGAGCCATCTCAAGTTTTAAAAGCTAAATAAATTTCATTTCTGAGATTTGAGTCATGAGAGGCCACAAGGATAATAATCTTTTTCCAGTGCTATATCTGGTTGTCTTATGGGTTTTTCAAAACATTGACCTAAATCATATTCTGACCTTGATGTTGACCAGTTCAAGGCTTGGATGTGCTATGTCATGTTAGATATTCAATCTTTAACCCTAATGACAAATCAATAAAACAATGAATAATTACATATTATTTTATAAGTTTTACCAAAAGTAACGTAAAAGATGGTAGAATCAAACAAGCTCGGTCCGAGTCAAATACTCAATCTTAACCCTAAGCAAATCTATCTTAACCCGATGCTTACCTGCCGAGCAGACTAGAGTAGAGCTAAACGCATAAAAATCGAAATAAAATATTATGGTCATACTGACTAAGTTTCTGTGGTAGAATCCTACAAAATCTCTATCTCTATTTAGCTAATACCTCAGGCTTAAAAAAAGTCCAAAAACTTTGAAAAGATTTTATGATGAATTTTTTTTTTAAGGGGGAGGGGGACTCATGAGAGGCAAAAGCTCTTTGGACGAGGTACATGGGAAAACATCTAGTTACCATATAGAAAATTTGATTTAGGGCCTATTTGGTTACATGAATCCAAAGATTTGATTCATGAATGCGAGATTTATACCCGTTTGATTGTGAAAATCTCTAGATTCATGAAATCTAGAGATTCATCTTTTTACACTAAAAACATGAATCTCTAGATTTATGGGTATAGGGTGAAATCTAGAGATTTCATTTCTATTATAAAAATGCTAAACATTTGTGCATTCACGAAAATTACAGATGAATCCACAGATTTCATTCCACATATTCAATTAACCAAACAGTTAATTTTATAAATTATGACTCCATAAATTTGAAATCTCCAAACTCGTGTAACCAAACAGGCCCTTAAGTAACTTGCCAACAGGATTAAAGAAATATTGTTATTTTTATTTTATAAAAAATAATATAAAATTTTATATTAGAAGTAAAAAGTTTCATATGATTATAATTGTGAAAGATGATTCCAAAATTTTGCATAAAAAAATACTCTAACAGCTAACACCAAAAAGAAGAAGAAGAATTCATATATGATCATATGCACTAGACCTGCCATATGATAATATTTTTTTGTAAACCTAAGATTACACTCTAGGTAGGTGGATCAAACTTATTTTCGTGTTAGATTTTCAATGATCTTTTTTATCCACAAATAAAGATGCCAAGCCACGTAAACAAATTCTATTGGGGATTTCTTAACTTGAAAGTCTTTTTCACTTTTTGAGAACTTAAGTTTGTCTAAGACTACCACACATACCTCGACCACATCCTCTAAAAGGTAAACTTATAATTATTTAAATATATAGCGAGATTTCGCCCTTGACCTTAAAAAACTAAACTCTAAAACCACGTAGGTTTAAAAGGCCTTTGTTTTTTTAGGGGGAATAGATCATTTTTGATCTTGTACTCAGGAACCCTTGCACTTGGAGTTCTCAAAAATTTGAAGGACCACACTTGCACATGAAGTTCCAGCTGGAAAATTAGGCCATATTCTTTTCATTGAGTTTGACATAGTCCTACTTTCCTTTTTTATGTATTTTTGAAATTATTTTATTTTATTATTTTTTTAACACAAAAAAAGTCAAAAGACCTAAAATTGAAAAATCAAAAAGCTCGACAATGCATTACCTTGAGAATCTCCTCCAGCTTTAGAGGAGGGTCTCGAATCGTAACCAAAGAATCCTACACTTCCATAGGAAATTTTGATAATCGATTAGTAGTTTTGTCATGGCCAAAACGAAATGGACGCATGAAACATAGTCGCACTTTACCATCTCTATTCTAAAGAGATTAAATCCAAAAATGAAATACTGAATAAATCGATATATCTTAATGAAAATTAGGCAACAAATCATACCATACCATATGGAAGGCTGGGATTAAAAGTTTAATTCTAAATTCAAAAAATCATCCACTTATTGAAGTTGTTTGGTTTTTTCAGCCATCCATTTAGTATATATGTACAGTGCTATGTGAATCAGAGGATGTTTTCCCGGTTACTAAGTTCACTTTTTCGCATTTTTTTACCTCAATTGTTCTTAAAAAATAGTTTACAACAAGTATTATATAAAAGTTTTACCAACACTTGTGTTTTCCAGGTTTGTGTTTTATTATGATTTTTTTAAAAATTGTTAGATGATGATATTATTTTAATACTATATTTGTCATTTTCTCTAATTAGCTAATTGTTCTAACTTCTAACTCCACCCAAAAAAAAACCATCTAACTATTCTGACTAAACAGAGACAATTGCAAACTTCACATATTTCTAAGGCTCCCATATATTTTGAGGTGTCTCTGAAGTTTTATTTTATTTATTTACTATATCATCCGATAATTTGCATATAATGTTAAAACAATTCAAATTAGGGACCATATACTATAATATACATTCTCTAAGGAGACATTTGTAGCACGATTTCTTAAAATATTGACAAAATTTATGGGAAAGAGAAGAAGAAAAAAGCTGGCTAACTTGGTCTAAATGTAGAGCCATACTTTTAAATAAATAAATATTTTAGCAAAATCATATTAATCGATATTATAATAAATATCAAGTTTCCATTAGAATATGTCAGCAAGTACGTTAAGGGTGCTAGCGGGTCACCAAAATGATGAACAAAAAAGTTAAATTGGGGGCACAAGGGCCCTTGGGCTCTTTCCAAGAGAGTACGCTATGCAAGAACTGAGCTACATATGATAAGGATGGAATGAGTGGTCGAGATTTTTATCTCCACCACTCACTTCATATGTTCTTAATTTTTTTTTTCTTTCAATCCATACCTTCCTGTAACAAAATATATATATATATATATATATATATATATATATATTCAGGGATCATCGATTCCACAGATTCTGCGAGATGAGAAGGTAACTTCTCATCTACAGTCTACAACGCCCCTGCAAACGGCCTAGCCCAAGCCTTTAACAAGACCATCTACAAAACACTAAAGAAGATAAGATGGTCTCAAGAAACAAAAGGTACTGGTATATATATATATATGCAAAATGAGTGGCCTCGATCCCTAACTTCGATCGTGGCCATATGCAGCATTGAAGTTGAACCATTCCTAGATAAAAATGACCTATATGTTAAAATTATTATTTGTTTGGAGTGGACATTTGATACTCATTTTAAAAATATTTCCCATTTGCATCCACAATCTAAAAAATCTAGTTTTTAAGCAAGGATGTATTTTGGAAGAGCCACGTAAAATGGGTTTGCAAGGAAAGACTAAGGTAGGGTGGCCGAGATTTTTATTGTTGGGATCATTGTATCAAGTTTTCGTTCCCTCCACAGAACATGTTTCTCCAAAACCTGTTTTTCAAACCACATTTCTCATTGACTTGTTCCCAATAAACAAAAGAATATACTATTTTGACAAACACCAACCAGCCGTACTTCTATTCTCTGAGAACAGAAATCAGCACAGCTGTTCTATCTAATTTCTATTTCTCAATGCAGTAGCCATCACTGATAACCCTTAATGGAAGAGGCCCAGACCTAAGCTCACTAAAACAAGCAGGTCCAGTTCCAAATCCAGCCCACTGATACCAATAGAATAGAAGAGAAACCCACTTATGCATTCCACAACCAATAGAGAAGATGAAGAGAAAATGAGTGGAATACCTTACCAAAAACAGTAAAAAAATGAGTGGAATACCAAGTGATGGATGCATGACTGTTTTGCACAAACAAGGGCTTTGTAGTTTCTAAAGTTCCTAAATGACTTAGAGACTAGCTTGTAAGTTTCATCCAGGTTTTTCTTATCTATTTTCATGTCTCTACCACTCTCTTCTTGAACTCATTGTATACCTATTGCTCTGAAACATCATATTGTTTCATCTAACACTCCACAGCAGAACAAACAAGCATCTCCCTCTTGCTCAAACTTCAAATATTCAAACTTACTTGTAGTGACAGATCAAATGCATTTGGAATTGAGCTCACTACAGAGCGTGGTGATGAAGATTACCTAGTCAAGTCTGCAATAAAAGGTTGAAGTCATAAGTTTGGGTTCCTTCACTATGCAATCAAAAGCTTCTTTTGTCACAAAATCTCCCACATAGCCAACCATGGGATTGATTATTAGCATAGTATAGGCAATGCTGGTAAATGCATTATGCATATACTCTTCCAATGTTGGAATGTACTCATCATTAAACAGTTTTGCCTTGATAAAGTAGATTCTAATTACTCTTTTCATCTGAAGTACGAGGCAAAACAAACACAATTTTGCGGCATAGCTCTTGCTAGTACAGGGACTGTAGAACATTGAAGTCTAGTTTTTCAAGCTTAAGATGACACACATTCCTTTTCTTTTTGGTAAACAGAGACGTAGTGCCTAGCTTCTATCCCTGGGAAGCCCATGTGGAGGGGTTCTTTACAAGGCATGCATCCATCACTTGTGTTTGCAGTAGAATGATGGGGCCATAGGTTATCATCAGCAACAACTTCTGGTGTTTTCAGGCAGCTGATCCGCGGTAGATTTGCTACTATTCAACACCAGACGGATGCAAATGTCAGACATTAAACATAAAACATGTTCAGGTTCTGAAAATTCCAGTGTTCTCAGGCAGCTGATAATTTGGTTGTTTGTTGCTTCCTATTCAACACTAACCGTATGAACTGTATCCTTGTGAAGTTTTTTCACTGGTATACCTCTCTAGCCTGTCAATTATTTGATGTCTCAGTTGCAAAAGATCACACAAAAATTTAGTGTAAAACAGAATTTACTTGTCTTATCACTGTAACTTGCTGGGTTGTTGAGGCTTACTAGGGACGATTATTCTTTTACATACCAGGTCTAATTTGAAGCCCTAAAATTACATAATTAGTTCTCATTCTCATCTCTTCCTCCTCCCAACTACTTTCTGATTCTTTGAAATCTATGCCGAGGGAAATAAAGCTTTATGCACCAACCATCAAAGGGTTGCTTAGTCGGTAATGACATGCATCTCCTAGTGAAGAGCTTATGGATTCGATGCTCCCTGTGGTATATGTAATAGTCCCCACCACCTAATATACAAGTTACCGATTCTTTAAAAAAAATATTTATTTTCTTTATGCACTGCCTAATAATTTTCTTCCTCAACTGGTTCAACTAGGACACCTTGGAAAGTGTCAAACAGAGTATGTACTTCACCTATACAGTGTCACTAAATGTGAATACCCAACTTAACTATTTCACAAGAGCCAGAGGAAAGAGAAACATGGTGGTTGAAATTTCAGACAGACTACTCACCTTGACACACCATTGTTGAAGATGTTTGCAAATTTCATTTTGTTCTTGGGCTCCATATACAAAGCCTATAATGATACAAGAATACATGCCCAGTTTTGTTTGCATTGAGAAAACTGTACATCACTTCAGCATCAAAAACATTCTCTGCCTGCAGCACCAATTGTAATGAAAATAAAGCCAAAAGGGACATCAGAAAATGTGAAATTAATAAAAAGTTACACACATATCCCAACCATACTGTTAAGGTAAAAGATATCCTTCTTGTAGGAGTCCCCCGAAGTTGCTCTGAAGTTGCAACATTGCCTAAACACTCTCCACCAAAGTGGAAAAACTCCTGAACCCATTTCATGCACCTTCACAAACAAAGATTCAATACTTGAATTGGTTAAAAATCCTTATCAATAAACTACAAAAGCTAGAATACTCCGTGTTCAACCAAACACCAAGAAACATGAAGCAAAAACAAAGCAACCAAAGATGACACTGAGATGTTAGGGGGAATCAGACACCGATAAGATATGTACGATCCACCAGCAATCTTAAGATGTTTCACAATGTAAAATGGAAGAGGATACAAGGATGATTCTCAAGAACATCAATAGTTGCACAGCAAGAACTCTTCCCAGAAAACCCAGCTCAAAAATCCTGAAAAGTCTCACTAGTTTCAATTATTTATATAACAAGAAACTACAACATATAAACAACAATGAGACCAACAGAAACATTCTTGGCAGTAAATCTTGCGTTTCCCGCCATAAGACTGGATGCATGTTTGGACTGTTTTTCAAATTGCATCCCCCCCCCCCTCCTTCCCTTTTCCTTCCTCTTTCTGCAGGCACAATTAGATCTTCTGTGGTGAGACCAACAGAAACATCTTTCCATCTATCCAAGTTTCCAACTCTTTAAAGTGAAATACCGAAGAGAACTAAAGGAGATACCTACACAATCCAAAAATGAGACAAAAGAATGTGAAGAACTCTCCTATTTAACAAACTAGATACATCGCACCTCCTCACTCCAACTACCAAAGTAGCGGTGATGATCTTCCAATGCAATCCAAAACTATATCAAGAAATCAAACATGAAATAACCAACCACCGCAACTACAGTCCAAAAGAGAAAGCATCACAGAACAGCTACAACATATGGTGGAAATAAAATTGTGATTGACAGCAGAACAGCACTAAATATTACCAGGAAGTTGCCCCAACTAAAAAATCCTATTGCATACCTTTGATTCATAAAAAGTCTAGTGACATCCTCAAAATGTGTAATTAGACAGGGAGACAATCAATTATCAATTAAGATCCAAAATGCATAAATACTACACTCGGATCAATGGATACTACAAAATGTGTATCATTCCCTCCCACTACCATCACCAGCACCTCCAGCTTCTTTGACATCAATAATGAACTCATACTCTTGGTCGCAACCCATATATGAATCACACATAAAGTAAAGGGTGTAACACTTCTTCCCAACTTCTGCAGGAGCAGGAATCTTATCAAGCTTGACTTTTGACTTGCGCTGGAGGGAAACTCTTTTGATGGCAAGCAGCTGGTTAGTTTTACTATCACCTACCACAAGCCACCATCCTTCTTCTTTGGCTTTTGGATACCTAGGAGCATACACAGGTCCCAGCTCAGACCTTCCCTCAAGATCTCGTTCAAGGGTAACTTGCAAGGTAACATAATCCCCAGGTCTTATATTGTCACTCTCCAGCAGCTCATATGTCATATCTATGTTGGGAAAATGGTTGCAGAAGCGTGCAATGTCCAGCAACTGTGAATCTGTCATCTGCAGCAACTCTTGCCGCTCATCATCCTCCATCTCCACCAAATCAAACACTGTCTCTATACTCTTCCCTGGGTTCTCTTGGCATTTCTTTGCCAGCTCTTTAGTGAAGTGAGGAAGCTGTAGAAGCATTGAATCACGCTCCCACATGCCTTGTGTAACCATCTGACTCACTTCCATTGCAAGAAGAGCCAAGCTAAGCCATCCATTGCTGGATATTACATCTACCATAGCTTGAAGGAACCTACTAACTGAAAGGAGTATTTCTCGTTGATCAGAAGCTAAATTCCCGACAACAGTGTGCCTTGAGAAGTGAGCTTGTAGCAACGCATTCGATTTGACATGAGGGTCTGTGCATTTAGGGTTCTCAAATTCAAAACGTTGGTGGTTTATCAATTTTCTAATCAACTCTTCCTCCCCTGGTCGTATTGGAATCTCAGCATATTCAGAAGCAGACGCCAAAATCTCAAGTAGGCCTTTCATCTTAGTTTTTGAAGTCAAAGAAGAACTGAAGCGTTCAATGGTAGAGTAACTGATGTAATAGTACGAAGCAATCATGCCAAGGTTCGAAGGAGATAAGCCCATCTCATCCTCTATTTCTATGCATTTGCTTGATTCCAAGTCACTCAATGTGTTCTCCACAAGCTCTGAGAGACGATCAGATAGATGCCTGTGGCTAACTCCCTGGAGATTGTAGTAAATAGGATTTTGAGTGAACCTCCGGTACATGAATGTCCATGTCAGATAATCCACAGCATCTTGTTTGTTCTCAATTACCCTAACAACTATTTCTGCATTCAGGTAGTCATGCAAGTAATGTTGCAGATGACTTTCTATAGGCAATGCTTCATACAAGAACTTCTTGTAGTACTCTTTCTGAGGTGCATGACAGAGGATGACACATTTGCCAGAATTATCCACAAAAGGTCTACTGGCATGACCCATCATCTGCAACAAATCAGTAACCGGGTAGTCAGTGTGAGCATTTTCCCTCCCATCATAATATTGTGTTCCCATAACCACAACCAAGTGAGCTGATAATGGCATCCCCCAGCACATTGAGCCACTAGCGACACAGACCTGAATCCATCCAGCCTCAAATAAATGTGAAACAACTTCCTGGTCCATGCTGGTAAGACCTTCATGCAAGTAGCCCACGCCATGACGAAGAGTAGCACTAAGCATGGGCTCACTCACCTTCGAAATTAGAGGTTCTAAATCTTCCACTGATCTTAACAGAAATTCTGGCTTGTCCACACTGTCTGCACTCAAGTAAGTCATCAGGTCAACAGCAGTAAGCCGAGCATGCTTCCTAGTTGGAACAAACACCAGTGCAGGCTTTCCATTCTTTGCATGCTGGACAATAGCAGTGTACGTTGGCTTCGACATTGACTGCATCCTTGCTTCAAAATTAGTTATATCCACTCCTTGAATATGTATCTCCAGAGGTACAGGGCGAACACTTGGATGAAAATTAAAAAGGCCATGAGAGGTAGCACCTATCCATTCCCCAAGGTCTTTGGCATTTGCAAGAGAAGCTGAAAGAGCTACAATCCGTATCTTGTTCTCACCCTGGCTAGCAATGTATCTCATCCGAGAGACTATAACCTCCAAGACAGGACCCCCTTGACCACCAATTAAGTGGATCTCATCAGTTAAAAATAAGGTCACCTGCTGAACATGTTTCCGCTGCTTCCAGCGGCGGGACAAAGCATCCCAGTTCTCAGGTGTACTGATAATTATTTGCCCTTTCTCAAGAAGTTTCAGGTCTGTGGCAGTTTCTCCTGTCAACTCAACTACCTGTATCCCTAGACCCTTTCCAAATTTTCGTTCCCAATCACGATATCGTTCCTTAGCAAGAGCCTCAATAGGAGCAATATAAACTGCACGCATGATGGACTCAGATCCTTTCTGATGATTCCTCAAGAGAGCAAACTCTGCACAGATGGTCTTCCCACTCCCAGTTGGAGCAGCAACCAAGACATTGTCATCTGTATTGTACAATACAGTGAAAACCTGTGTTTGGATGGGATTAAAGTGCTTGAATTCTTGATAAAGAGCTTCATATGAGGGATTTCTCAGTGCTGTCACAGGCAATGGCTGCAAGTCCAACAATTCAGTAGGAGGAGGATACTTTTCTGGTAAGATCAGGTGCCTGAAAGAAACAGGTAAGACAGACTGAGACCCAAGCCACCTGTCCGATAAAACATGAATGAAGTACTGCGGAGGTAATGGTTCATAGATTGGAACTGTGAAACTTAAAGTGTGGTCCTCGTCAATATACTGCTTCTTAAGCATGAAATATTCATGATGAAGAATGAATTCCCCATCATTATCCTCAACAAAAACCCAAAATGGTTCAACAAATCCATGGACTTCATCTTCCCACTGGAAATCTGGAGTAATAGTAAGTTCAACCCTCAACACAGAACGAGTGACAGGTAGAACATGTGCAGCCAGGTTAAGCTTCGGAAACTGGTGAATGAATTTGTGAAGTCGTCTCCCCATCTTAGCGAAGTGTATGAGCTCTTCAATTTCCAGTGCAGAAAGATCATAGTACATCTCCCATGCCAAATCTTTCTTCTCCACTTTCATCAAGATCTCATTTGGAATTTCATTATTTTGGCGGAGGGGTGTTTGGACACTCCAAATTCTTTTGTTGACCATTTTGCACAAATTCAAAGCCTTCTCGGCTAATTGTGCCCATCCTCGTTTAACAACAATCTCAAAAAGAGCTCGCATAAGACGACCAGCATTCTGCAAAGAAAGCAAGTAGAACAAAATGAATTTAAAAAATGGATGGAAGAAGATACTTGAGGAAGAATACTAGGACAAAAAGAACAAAATTCATAATAAGGCACCTGGGTAATGAACACCATGTCTGATGTCAGTGAAAGGCCCTCAAGCTTAAGCCGTGAAATATATGCCTGAAGTAGCACATTAATCTTGGCACTAGGCTCTTCCAAGCTTTCCTTTATAGGAATGGGGACACGATCCAAGAGCTTCGCCAATTCCATCTTCTCATCTTGCCTCACTGTCACATATTTGAATTCTTCACTGAGGGAGAACAGTCGAAAGAGTTCAATATCACACATTGTTGGCTTCAAATGCATATTGTATGTAGATATGGTCCCATGAGTTATATAGTAGTAGCTAGCAACCCGACCTAAGTCAGTAACTTGGAAATAGCCACTTTTGCAATCATACTTGATCAAATTATTTCTGTCCAAGACTGTTGCAGCAGCATGGATCTGCAAATAAATAAGACCAGTATAAAATTAAAAAACAAAATTATCTTATATTTTTCAACCGAACAGAAAAGGGAAAAGATTTTTTATATGGATAAATTGTTCTCTTAAACACACATAGACAATGCACGAAGTACACCGCACCATCAGGATCAACAGAAGCTAGCCAAATTCAATCAGGCAAACAAAGAAAGGTAAAAGGTTCTCCTCCAAGATACAGATATCCAACAAAATCAAACACAGGTGACAACAACAAAAAGCAGACACCACTAAAATGGGATACCACATGGATCCTTACTCTTCAATCAGCTCTATTCAAAGTCATACATGATATATAATCTAAGCTAAGCATGTCTTCCTTCACCTCTTCTCGTAGGTCTTGTTATCAGAACATTCCTCCACACTGAACCATTCCCTCTGTTGAACATAGCATGCCATCTCTAAGGACTCAAAAGCTAATCATGAATTAGAGCTACTCCAAACCCAGCTTTAATATTGTCATTCACTCTTCAACCATCCTAAGTTATTTGCCTCCACACATTTGCACTTCTATTTAACATGATATAACACAGCTAGAGAAATATTAAAATACTAGAAATGAAAAAAGAAATGAGGGGAAATACCATTTTGGTGTCAAAGTATTGATATTTCCATGCCACTCAGATAGGAGGTTCCTCAGTGACACCAGCAAGCTCTAGAATGTATAGACACTAGAAATACCAGACACATCTGGCTTTTATTAGATATCAAATGTGAACTCCCATTTTGGAGTCAAGGTATAGCTGGTTAACATGTCATTGCACAGTGAAGGTCCTGATTGCAGAACAAATCAATAGACCTTAATGTGGTAATTGGACAAAGTGAATAAAAAAGAAATACGCACAATCGTGCGTGTGTGTGTGTGTGTGAGAGAGAGAGGTGCAAGAAGGAGAGAGAGATAACAATCTCTTATCTCAGTGACAAAACCAAATTAATTCTTAATCCATTCATCAAATTCAAGAGTACTTGTGAGACTCTACAATGTATTTGTAAAGCTTTAAAATGAAAATCAGAAATAAAACAGAAATCAAAAAATTAGGATTCAAAAACTATCAATCAACGGGGAGCTAGCAACTCTTTCTTGACTGAAAAACTGATTCTTGATTCTCCACATTGAGCAACTACTCGTAGGAGGAGCTCTATCTTCACTCAACCACCTAATAACAACCTTACATATAAGTTAACCTCCACTCTTGCACATACTATAACAAAGAAGATTTGTCCATATGCAAACACTTTGGAAAGAGCAAAAATAGCACCACCTGACTGATGGCCAAGAGGCCCCACTACTAATACTGAATACCTAATTAAATTATGAATTCTGCATTACCCAAATGGATCTAAAATTTGGGGTTTTTATAATCGAGCCACTATAAAAAGAAAAAATTCAAAACAAAAGCCCCTCCTCCCCCTCCCCACCCCCACAAAAAAAAAAAACAAAGCCTAAGTACTACTAAAACAAGACTTAATGTTACACCAAAATTGAATCATTTCTAAGTTCAGACAAGAGCAGCAAACCCAATATTATCAACTGCATAGGAAAGAAACTAAAATCTTCTCCTTCCAACGTCTAACCATTAAAAGTATACACTCAGCTACAAATTACAACTATCATAATAGCATTTTCTTTGCAAGTTGTACTCAATATGCAACACAATTTGAATCTTAATGATAAATTCCAGACTGCCAGGATTTTATTTCGTTCTATTAAGTATGCCTTGGGATCTCAAAAGATTAAAGTTTCCCTAGATCTTATGGAACCAGATACACAAATCAAAACTCCAACTAAAAAAAGAAATTCGCTACAACATGAAATCAAGCATTGTCAAATGGTGATAAAACAGTCCCATAAAGTCCCAAAGTGACAAAAAATATGAATACTGTAAGAGCACAACACAAAAACCACAGTTTAAGGCTTAATGCTTACCAGATCAGCCCTCCTCTCCTCCAATTTGATGTCTTTACCCAGAACATCAGGCTTTATGCCATAGAGAGTTGGATTTCTCAACATGCGGACATACAAATAGGTATAACCGATCCAGTTGCAGGCCTCCCTAGCATTCTGAACCGCCCCAAGAACAATCTCAGCATTCAACCGATCAGCCAATTTGGATATGAATTGACTTTCAATAGGAAGTTGTTGATTCATGAGGGATAAATAGTACTGTAGTTCACTATGGCCAGTAATAATTATTCCTTCACCATAGGAGTCATACTGTGGCCTTCCTGCACGACCCAGCATCTGCATAACATCCAGAGGACTCAGTTCAGTCCATGCACCTTTCTCAGGATTGTATATCTGTGTGCCTTTAATAATCACAGTGTGAGCTGGCAAATTAACACCCCAAGCAAGTGTAGCAGTTGAAACCAACACCTGAAGATGCCCATGGGCAAAAAGAGTCTCAACAAGTTCTCGGTCTCCCCTTGTCATTCCAGCATGATGAATAGCAAGCCCATATGGAAAAAGATCTTTCAGATCATTGCTCTTCACCAAATCTGTATGGCTCTGAAGAATCTCACGGCTTGCACTATCCTCTTTCAAGAGTCGACTGAGGGTATCATTAGTAAGAGCAGTATCCCGTATTGCACGAGCTGTTTTGGCTGTTTCTTTCCTCGAGTGGACAAATATAAGAACTTGATGCTTCCCTGCAATAGCCATGACTTTCTCATAACAAACATCATTCATCAATTGGAATCTCTGAAGAGGCTTCTTCACAGTAATTCCAATATACTGTTGAGCAAGAGGGCAAGGTCTGTAACTGTTGTCAAAATAAAATAATCCTTTTTCTGGATCAACTCGCAGAAACACTGCCACATCTTCATAGTTGGGGAGTGTTGCAGATAATCCTACCAACCGGATATGTTCTTTTGTGGTCTCGACTTGTCGAACTGTTCGAGCAACAATACTTTCAAGCACAGGCCCTCTGTTATCATGAAGTAGATGAATCTCATCAATGATCAGCAGTTTCACAAGCTGCATATAGGTTCGTTCCCCAGATTTTCTGGTGATAATATCCCACTTCTCAGGAGTTGTAACAATTATCTGTGTCTCTTCAATTTGTTGACGAGTGAGAGTCTGGTCTCCACTTAGCTCCTTAACTTTGACATCATAATGTTCCAACCGATTGGATAGATTTCCAACAATTTCAGCAACAAGAGCTTTCATTGGTGCCACATATACAATCTTATAGTTGTTGTTGTTGAATGATCCATCTGGGTTCCTGTGCAACGCAATCTGCTGAAGAATGGTTAGCATTGCAACATTAGTTTTCCCTGCACCAGTTGGAGCACATAAGAGAATATTTTCTGCAGTAAAGAGAGCAGTTTCATAAACTTTGCTCTGCACTCTGTTCAGCTGGGACATACCCTCAAAAGCTGGCCGTGCCCAGTAAGGCATGACAGATATCCATATGAGCTCTTCACCTGAAACAAGTGGTTTTGGCTTCAAAGCAGGAACATGAACTTCTTCATATCCCTTGCTATTGTTCCTATATGAACCCAAGGGAAGCTCACATTTCTTGTTAGCCATCAAAAGACCGCCTTGATGGAAAGCAATGCTGTTAAGATCAAGTGCTTCACGCTGCCCCTTCATCCAAACATCGTCCGAATTTCTATCAACAAAACTTCGCCACTCCCTACCACCATCTGCAGCAGTACTCTCATCTTTCAATCTCCTGGCCTCTTCTCTTATACTTCTCTCCAAGTTCTTCTGACGTTCCTTGGCAGTTGCTCTGGTGGCATGTAACTGGTCCAAAATGGAAGCCAACTCTGAACCTGAACCCACCATTTCCTCTTCAATCTTCTTCCTCTCCTCTTGGTCTTCAGCCCTTGCCAAACGCGTACACCAGGCTATCTTCAGCCGATTCCGCACGAGAAACTTAATGAGGCTAAACTTATCAAATTCAAGAAGCACCAAGAGCCTATTTTCCACTTCCCTGTGATCCCCTTCTGCAAGTATTTTAAGCACATCTTCTGCAAATTTCTGGCAGTGCTGTGGATCAATCTGTTCATATGACTGAGAGATCTTTCTTTGGAGCCAATATGCATCTATATCTTGAACATCGAGGGTCATTCCCTCATTGGCTTCTTGCAAGTCATCATCATCACTCCCTCCACCTATCTGCATAGCACCAGCACCATTTGAATCCAGCCCGTCATCCTCCTCCACGTCAACTTCCGGCACCATATCGTAGTCACTGTCATCCTCCTCCTCTTCCTCTTCTTCAAACTCAACATCAACGCCCATAACATCATCAAGAGCATCATCCGCAGTGGTAGCAGCAGTACAGGACGCATCAACACCGTCTTGGAAGTCAGTGATAAGCTTCCCAATAGAAACCAGCTGATCAAAGACATGGTTTGGTATAGGATTCAATAACACATCAATCTCCTTTTTCTTGTCAGGGTTCCTTAAAGCATCATTCTTTAGAACTGCCAACACCTCATCAGCTGCACTCACAACGTCTGGTGGCTGACCACCTAAATACAATTGAATGACACCAAGTAAGGCCTCGTACGCAGCTTCAGTCTCTTTCGTCTTTGGCTGATAAACAGCTTCCTCAGTCATAGAGAGAACGCTCTCCTCTGGGAGGCGTCTCCGCTTGCTTTGCCTAGTGGGCAAGGCTTCAGGATCTCGATCCTTCTTCTTCTTCTTAGACTTCTTCTGCTTCTCTTCGGATACAAGAGGTTTTCCCCTGAAAGCACGATCACCAAAAGTTTTTGGATCAATCTTTCCATAAAGAGATTCAGGTTCACCTGAGGGTTCATGGTTATCACGGGGACGAGAATCGGCTGTGAGCACCAGGCTTGAGTTACCTGTGTATTCATACTGCTTGAATCGAGCGTGTGCTTCCGCTCCACCACCCAAATTCGCCATTGTTTCACCAGCAAAACAGAAACCAAAAGCCTAGACGTAAACAAAAGAAAACAAAAATAAGAATAATAATTGAACTGAGAGAGAAGAATTGAACCCTTTAATGAGAAAACGAACAAAACACAGAGACGATATGTTATGGTGCTCCACAAAATCAATTCACTTACGTTAAGAGGAGGTCCAAACTGAAATCATGACAAGCAGGGTTAGAAACGATGAATTGAACTTAAAAAGTATGAATAGAAACCCTAGCTAGATAACAACATAAAACTAATATGCTACAGAGAGAGGATTTAGACATTAGAGAAGGGAAGTTCACCGCTACGACTTGTTCTGAACCAGAGAGTCGCCAACCGACTTACCGCGCGCTGAGAATTCCGCTCAATGTTAGAGCATCATCAGACTTAACTTCAAATTGGTTCTAGATCCCTCCTTGCGTTTTTTTTCTTTTTTTTTCTTTGAAGTTGTGAACTCTATAGGTGATGAATCACAATGATTGAAGGATTCTCTATCATATATGGAGATCTGCTCGATCAACAGCTGCAGAGCATCTAGCCCTTCATCAGCATAGCAAATCAAGAAAAGAGTTCAAAAGCATTAAATGGAGTGCACCTCCTTTGCATTACATCAAAATCAATGTTGATGGATCTGCAATCAGCAAGGGTTCCAACAGCTTCCAGTCAGGATTTGGTGGTATTGCTCGTGATCACTTGGGTCACACTCTCTTCACCTTCTTCTGTAAAGGAGGAAACTCACAAGCCATTCAAATGGAAGCTGCTGCAATTCGAGAAGGTCTAAAGCTGGCTATCTCTCTCAATCTAAAGCAAGTAATTATTGAAAGTGACAATGAAGCTGTTGTTAATCTGATTAACAAGAAGTCGGAGACTCCACCTTGGAAGATCAGTCATTATATACATGATATCTTCAGCCTTTCCTCTCTGTTTGATGTTTTAATTGTAAATCATACTCATAGAGAAGGCAACTCTGTAGCTGATAGATTAGCTTCTTATGCTGCTGATTCTCAGGCATCTTATTTTTCGCTCTCTCCCCCCCCTTTCGTTCTTTGGCTTTTGCACTTTGATGTAATTGGTACTTTGTATCCCAGGGGCTTCTCTTTTAAATGAATAAAGCTCTTCACCAAAAAAAAAAAGATTCTAAATGTTTTTCTTTTTGATTTTGCATTCCTCTATTTATAATTTTTCTCCCAACCCTAATTCTTTAATTAGGATTTTCTTAAACTTATTAAGAAAGGAATATTAGAGTCCTCTTTAGACTCAATTAAATAGAAGAATAGTCATCTTAGACTACATAACCATCTTGCCATCACCTATGGCGCAAATTGTAGTGAGACCCACCCAATATTATTAACAAGTCTTTACAAGTTCAAACGTTGAAACCCTTAATCATTCCAAATTTGATTTCATTATGAATTCAATCTTGTAGGATCAAGAGTACCGAAGCAACATGATGTTATGCTTACATGAAGCAACCCATTATAAGGTTCCTAACCCACCATCTTCTACCTCCACCATCCCGACATCTTCATTGCAGGAGATCCCCCTCGACATCTTCACCGTACTCTGGCACCCCTCCTTTAAGCCCAACCCAACCTTTATGATCGCCTAACTAACCCTTTACCTAATTTTCAAGCCTTAAACCCAACCCAACATGTTTTTGTTCATACGAACCCACTCAACCGAACCACCCCATACCCATATCCAACCCAACCTGCATAATTAAACAAGAGCCAAACATTCAAAATTCCCTGCGATTTCCAACACTGGAACATTACATTTCTGAGAACAGGGAGGAGGTAGAGAACAAAAATAAGAAGAAAAAGGAAGGGAGAACCTGCAATGAAGAAGCTATACATGAAAAAATTGATGAGCACATGGAGCATTTTTTATCGATCATCCTCGTGGTACGTGGTGGAGACCGGCATCACGGGTCACAATGATTCTTATATTGTGGAACTGTAGAGGTTTGGCAAGTTCCCCTGCAATTCGAGCACTCAAAAATCTCACAAAAAAATCGAAACTTGACATCTTGTTCTTGATGGAGACTAAGATACAAGCTAATGAGAAAGAGAAGCTTCAAAAGAAGTTAGGTATGGCTGGTTGTGCAAATGTGGATTCTATCAAAACTGCTAGTGGGTTGGCTTTATTTTGGAATGATAATATATAGCTGGAGGTGCTGATTTTTAACCGTAAGTTTATGGACTATAAGATTACCTTCAAGAAGAATAAGTCTTTCTTAACTCGCCTATGGGGACCTAGTGAAGCACAAGAGGAAAAGAGTATGTGATGCATTGAAGGACTTGAGTGAGGGAAGCCAAGAAAATTGGCTATGTGTTAGCGACTTCAATTCCTTTCTTTCTTAGCAAGAAAAAAGTGGTGGATTGTGTATAGGTAGCAGGGATGTGTGGTAGTTTCAAGAGATTGTTAACAATTGTGGGCTTAAAGATTTTTGTTTTCATGGAGCTACTCATACATGGAGCAATAAAAGGGTGGGTAGGGAAATATTCGGGTGAAATTGGATAGAATATTGGTAAATTCTTAGTGGTTATGTAATTTCTTTGAAATTGTAGTCTTTATAGAAACAACAATTTCTTCAAACCATGCACCTTTGGTGATTGATTCAGAGGGTGGTGCTAAGAGGGATTTTAGACCCTTTCAATTTGAAGCAATGTGGTTGAAAAATTCGAATTTTGAAGTAGTGGTGGAGAAGGCAATGCAAAAAGAAGTCACGACTCCCCCTGCTTCCTTATTGTTGAAAAAAATGGAGTGGGGTTAAGAGCATTGAAAGGTGTGGAATTATAATTATTTTGGAAATATCCACATCCAAATTGAGAAGTTGAAGAAAAGTTGTCCCATTTGCAAGGTCTTCGTTCTCAAGAAACCTCTCAGACAAAAGAGAACAAAGTAGCTCGTGAGCTAGAACAACATCTTAGTTGTGAGGAAACTCTTTGGAGACAAAATTCTAGGTTGATTGGCTTCAAGAGAGTGAGAGAAATAGTTTCTTCTTTCACATTAGCATAGTGGCCAAGAGAAGGCATAATAGGTTTTTTAAGATTAACAATCAAGAAGATGAGTGATGCTCAAAGGAGAAGGAGATAAGTTATCTATTCAAAGCATACTATTAGAACCTGTTCACCTCAGTGGAAGTTGAAGCTAGGGATTGGAGCTAGTGGTACAAGGAATTCAACTGAAACTTATCAAGGAATAATATACCATGCTCTTTCCAACCCCTTGCCCTGTGTTTTTTTCAAAAGTTTTGGGATCTATCCTTGAGGAATTATTTAAGTTTATTTTTTATTTCTTCTCATAAGGTTTCCTCCGTGAAGGCACAAATGACACTTTGGTTTGCCAAATCCCGAAAAATGGATAGCCCATATTTGGTTGAGGATTTGAGGATTTCAGATTAACAAGCTTGTGCAGTGTTGCAATGAAGGTGAGCACCAAAGTTTTAGCTTCCAGACTCCATACCTTGCTTCTAACATTGTCCTTCTAGCCCAGTCAGCTTTTGTGAAGGATCGACCGATTTCAGATAATATTTTTATGGCACGTGAAACTTTTCTCTTTATCAGAAAGAAGAAGAAAGGCAGAAAGGAAATGCTAACACTCAAACATGAAGAAGGTTTATGATAGAGTTGAGTGGAGGTATGTTGCAGCTTTCCTAACTCAATCCAGAGTTTCTCTAGAAAACTAGGAGCTTCAATAATGAATGAATAACCTTTTTCTTTTTGGGTGCAAATGCATGAATGAATTCCTTGCGTAAATCTACTTAAGATTTGCCCTTTGCATATATTCATTTACAAGGTTGCATGTCCTTCCATTTTAATCCAATGAACTATAACCATTGATCCCAGACTCTAGTAATTCTTTTACAATTCCAACATGCCTTCTCTAGGCTATGAAATGTAAAAACAGTTTTCTTTTGTGAAACATAAAATCTCCAGTAAGCTAGAATCTTTTATAAGTATTTAATTAATTACATAAACAAATAAGCATTTTTGTTTTTTTTCATAGAATTCGCTTTCTTGCGGGGGAAATGTAAATATTTTGATGAAAAGTGAAATTTATTTCTTTAGAAAAATAATTTAGGTCTTTGGTTGCTAAGGTATTATTTTGTTCAAGTAGAACCTCAGCACAATGCACACAGAAAGATTTGAAGTCTTGAGCTGAGTGGAGTAGAAGAATTTAAGAAGAAATTAAGATAGAATATCAAAGAACTAATTGAAGAAGCCCTTGGCTAATCCTGATGTTATCTCCTTGCATTACCTAATCAACTATCTTCTAAACCTACATTTGATGTAAGGTTAGTTAGGCTGCTGTGGATATAAAAATGTATAACAACAAAACCCAAGAAATCAGTAAGCAACAACTTGGTAAAAGATGCAAGATGTAATAAGTAATTGGGTTATTGATGTGGTGGAAAAATACGGGAACAGGGAGAGATCACAGTCTCCTGCACCAAATGCTTGGGGTTATTGGGGTCAGGACCCCAACAGATCTCACTCATGTTGGGAGTCTCCACGAATGCCAAAGTGAACTCTCCTACCTTCTCAACCTTCCCTCTCTTCCCAGCTCTAAGTACCAACTGTTTGCTCCGATCGTATGAGAAGATGCCATCAGTCAAGCGAATGATGTCCCCTGCCTCAAAGGCATCACATTCTTCTTCCCACAGTTGGAAGTGAACTGCAGCAGTCTCATCAGCCACAAGTGCTAAGCATGCTCTCTTTTGATTACCTTGACTTACCATACTTCTTGTTGAAGATGGTCGTTTCTCCAACAATATAAATCTTGTGTTTATGTTATTATTTGCTGTAGGTACCAAGTCTTTCAGAGCAATAGATGATGATGCCATTCTTGTTGCACCTATTGATAACCTAACAAACAAGAAGGGCCAAATGAGAATGTTCTCTAGAACAATAGATTAGTATCACATCCATCAACAACGAGCTTTATCAAGATGAAGCTAAATTCAAAGTAAGATTGAGTCAATCTATTCAGTCTCCTAACAATGATAACAAGCCCATCAAAGCATTGCTACAAGTAACTAACGTATGATAACATTTATGTACAACTATAATGAACTGGGACTCAGGTTTTGCTTTAAACCCTAGAATCGAACATGAACCAGCCAAAAACTTGATCAGTCGGAGGTAATTGTTAGTGCTTTACATGGGAGACAAGGAAAAGATGCTACTAGTAAAGAGTCTCTTTATCGACATATTAAATATGAGAACCGAACACAACCTTCTTTCACACATGGAAAGTTTTCAAAAAGAAACAAACATCACAATCAAATCAGATTATCAAAGACCCATTCACCAAATAAAATGTTAAGAACAGATAATGATATTGCCAATTACTGTTTCAGTTGCAATTTGGTAAAGCCAATCAAACAAACAAGTTGATTGCAGCCACTAAAGATGCTGCAATGGTTTTAGTTCTTCTAAGCAATGGTTGATTTTCAAGCTTGTATTCTTCTACCTTCTAAGCAACCTTTTATCGAACAGTTAGAATGCAACTGTAGCAGCCAAGTAATGTGTTACTCTGAAAAAGAACACTGCTGCTTCGCAACCCTTATGGATTGGTTTTCACTATGACGCTCTAGAACAGTTGGCCGATAAGGAGATCCGTGGAATAAACCATGGCAATCAAATTCTGGAATCAGATAAAGAGGACGGAGAAGGAAATCTGATCAAGTTGTAGCAATTTGGCTAGAAGAACGTCTTCTGGGAAATAACTAAACCAAAAATAAATAAATAAATTTACGATTCATAAGAGCTGAAAAAAGAAATTAGATATTCAGCACTTCAATTAGTATCGATTTTCAATCATGACTGGTGGCTGGCAATTCTGCACGGAAGTTCCAGTAATTGAACTAAGATACTTGAGCTCAAAAGCTATCTGGAGTCTTAAAAGAAAAGATCAATGAGAAAAATCAAAGGAAGGCATCATTCAGAGCAATCGAATTCGAATCAACCTTGCTTCGATCCAAGTTTCTCAGAGGTAACAAGTGAAGCCACCTTCGAACATACGGGGGACTCTCCAGGTGAGAAATATTGGGGAATTAAAAGTAGAACGGACTTGGACAGTAAATTCGATTATTTCAGAGATGTTTTTTGTAAATTTGAAAGAAAGTTTTAACGAAATTGACTTAATTACGATATTACCCTTATTATTCACCGTCAGATTAAAAATATTACAAGGGTGTGCAACCATAAACAAAAATCCAACTTTCAAACAGAGTTGGATTTCCAAAGGAAGGAGGTGGAGATCATAACCACAAGACTCATAAGCTGTATCACAAAAAGAGTAAAAATGATATTTAAGTTGATTCTAAATTATTTTTTTCTTTCACGGAGTTCAAGTATCATTTGGTCAACTTAGAGGAGAGATAAGTGATATTTATTCCTTTTTTTTTTATTTTAAATGTCGAAGTGATATAAAGATTTTAAAGCATGAATTAGAGAAATTCATGTTTATCTCTAACCCTCTCTTCATATGTAAAACAACAACACTTGGCCTTCCTAATTAGAGAAATATTTTAACAATAAAGACAATGAAAAGAAACAACATTGTCGGACAAATTTGTAGAAACCAAGGATTTGTAATCATTATTCATCCTCCCCTCCGCTCCATATATGACGTTAAGGTCTAGGCTCCGCCCCTAGTCTTCTATCAATAACAATAGAATAACGTCAACACTTCTAGATGCAAATTAAAAAAAAAATGAAGTTAATTAGCAATATTTGGTTGTTTATGTAAAAAAGAATATTATCATAGACTTTCTTTCCCCCCCCCCCCCCTAGTAGTAGACCAATCAAGAGAAATGTCTCAACAGATATTAAAAGACTTGCTCTGCTATTGAATTTATTCACTTGCCATTCATGTTACAGGTTAAAAATTTATATACAACTGAGGAAGTTTTCACTCCATGGGAGACTTTACAATAGTTACATAAGATTGGGTTTAGTGTTGGAATAGGTATGCATTACAAAGTAGATTAAATAAAGTAGAACTAATCAAGAGAGATTTGGGTCAGGTGAAACTCAATGGTTGAGATAAGGTGAAACTCACATGAATTATAATACCAAGATGAAAAGATCTAGACTCCAAAATCCCTCTCAGCACTTAAATCCAAATATTCCAAATTATGATTTATCTTCACATAGATAATCATACCATAGACAAAGATAGAATGGAGGAGAAAAAAGAAATGAAAAGAAGACCAGCGTAAAGCATGTCTACACTCCCAATCCACAAATTAAGAACATTTCAAAGAACTCATCACACAAATTGTTGTGGAGGGTAGTCAACCCGAAAACCCCCTTGGGAAGTCACCAATGCCCCCCTTGGGAAGATTCACTAGCACCCTCTTAGGACATGTAGATACCACCTTGGGAAGTTACCAATACACCCCCCCCCCCTCAAAAGATTCACCAACATCCTCTCAAGACATATAAATTTCCCCTCAAGAAGGAACAGATGACTCCTTGGGGAACATACAGACCACCCTCTCAAGATGATTTGAAGAACCCCTCAAGGAACCCCGTAAACATTCCCTTGGGAAGTTGGAGAACCACTCCTCTGGAGGATCCCTTGGGAATCACTTGGGATAGGCTCGGGCAATGTGAGAACGCCCATCACCACGTTCGAAGAAAGCTTTGAAGAAGGACTAAGTCAAAAGGGCTTGTTATAGAAATAACCGCCCAATATGCCCACAGTGAAACATGGGGGAGTGACTCTCGAAGTAATGGCTCCATTAAAGTGCTACTAAGAAAATGAACGTGCCTCCTAAGGCAATTAGCCCCACTCTTCAATTAGTGAGCAAACTCAACGGAAATGTTGCCTCAAGGTAACTACTATATAAACCCCATTCGTGAGATTGGCAAGGTATGAGACTTTACTCACTATCATTCCTTACGTTCTAAGAACCCTCTCAGAGACTTCTATTGTTGAGCCTAGACTAACTTGAGTGTCGAAGGTGATCTCTCAACCAACACTAGGTAGGGCTGCTGTAGTTTCTTTTGTGAGTGTAGGCATTACACCTACTCGAGTCACATTGAAGAAGCCCTCAAAGGTCGTCCAACTACTCAGGTGACATGAAGAAGATCTAGACAAAACACAAATTAAAAGAATAAAACTAAAAATCACTTCGCAACTCCTTCAATATCAAAAAATACACAATAAGCTTTGAAATGAACTACTCAATAATACACCTCGATTGAAATTTTCATGAGCAAGAATTTTGAGCAATAATACACCTCCTACTTGTTAGAGTCACCCATCTCAAATATAATAGGCTTTCTACTTAAATCTTTGAACTAACCACCATGATGGAAGATATCAGGGATAAAGTAATCCATTTAATATTTTTAACTTTATGAGTTAAAAGGGTAAATTGGTTTTTTCAATTTCAATAGTAATAATTTTAACAGAGTCATAAAATGAGGTGTCAGTGTTTAAGGAGTTTTAATTAAATAGAGCATTGGACTATGGGCATTGTTTATGTGGTGGGTGGGATTTTTTGGTCCTATCAACCCATTTCCATGAAGAAAAAGAGTGGGAAGTGTGGAAGAAAAGTGTACAAATTCTTCTCGAAAAACATGAAAGGAGAAATGTGAAAAAATAAAATATTAAAAAGCTTGACTCCAAGTCTCTCCTTGGGCCGTTCTTTCTTTTGCTTTCAAATTTCAATGATGCTGTCGGCCAACTAATAAATTTTTTTAATCCTTTTTAAAAAGTAGAAAATGCCATGTAATGACAATTAAAAAATTGTTGGATAAGAAAATTAGAATGTAATGAGAAAGTTTTAGGAAACTAAGGACCCATTTCTTATCCCATTGTAAAAAGAGTCTTTCGTGTTTCTTGCTTTAAAAAACAGAAAAATTGGTAAAAATAGTTTGATTGAATTATTTTGTTTCATATGATTTTTATAATATAAATTAAAATTTATAAAAATATTTGCTTCGAGAAAAAGAAATTATACAACTATTTATTATTGTGTTTATTTTTTGAAACAAAAGTTGGGTACTGACTAAATTTTGAAAATGATTGATAATCGGTTCTGAAAACAGGTAATCAGATAATCGAAAAAATAAAAAATTATCTTGTTAGAATAAAGTATTAAATATTTTTTCTCTAAAAAAAATGTTGATAATCGGATTTGGAATACGGTGATCGGTAACCGAAAAATAAAAAGTCGAGAATAAAAAATTAACAAAAATAACAATTAATAACCGGATAGTTTATTGGATCGGATTATTATCAGATATTCGATAAAGTTCCATATTTGAATTTGGATATGTTCTAAAAATTTCCACTAGATTTGGATTTGGATAGCGAATTTGCTAATTGGATTCAGATTTAGATTGTTGTATATCCGAGTCCAATTCGATTCGTTTATAAATCTAGTCTAAGGGTGTGGTTGGTATTTGGTAACCTTTTTGGAAACCACTTTCAGTGTTCTTTTGTTTTTAAAGAACAAAAAACATGATACAGGTGTTTATTGAAATGGTTTGTTCTTTTATTCTTAAAAAATGAACTAGTGAGAAAAATGGCTCCTGTAGAACATGTAAGACTTGTTCTTTTGGGGAATAGGAACTTGACGAAATGATCTTGATGGTGAAGATTTCTGGAGACCATCTCACCCTCACTCCTGCTCATAAAACCCCTCCACCCTACTCTCTTGATCCACTCCTTTGTTCAAAAATAGGATTTTTCATAGTGTGTGCTCAATTAAGAAATACTTTTAGAACAAATTTATCAAGTGTACATTTCCAAACCATAGAATAGTCTGTAAAAGCGGTTTAATGCACATAATAATAATACTTCTTTGCCAATGCAATACTCATTCTTATTCATTTTTTTTTTTAAATATTCATATTGAACACAAACATTGCACTTCCGAGTCACTTCTTTGCTTCTTCAAAGCAAAATTAAGTTTACATTTGGTTGCTCGTGTTAAACCGATCTTCAATACTTGATTGAATCACTTTTAAAGTTTGAGAACATGTGAAAGCAAAATGATATTACTAACTAACTAATGGTAACAAGGTGGGTTACCCATGCAAAATCCTTATGGACACATGAATCGTCTATGTCGTCACAATACATATTACACATATACTATATTTATTAATCTAAGCTTTTTTAGATAGAAGATTATATCTATGGAGACCAAACTTTGTAATCAAACTCTAGGTTTCCTATAGAGAAAGAGCACACTAGACCAAAGTGAATGAATAAGATTTAAATTTTCTGTTCAGCTTTGATTTTAGAAGTCAGGTGACTATTGAATTATAATCAAATTTTATCCGGAAGCAAAATAAAAAATAAAATAAATAAATAAAGAAGAAAAAGAAAAAGAAAAAGAGAGAGAAAAAACAAAAAATAACAAAAATTAAAAAAAAAGACTAATAGAAGATTCCTTAAAGAATGGACAAGTCAATACAAGAAATTTCTTACAAACACTCGAGAAAGTGATAAGAATCTTTCACTTTTTAAACAGCACAGACAAAGCCATGTGATGTCGCAAAAGAATATCAATTTTAAACCTAAAAGTCATGTGAAAATATGAAAGTGATTAAATTCTTGTAATGCGTAAAAGAAAGTGGTAGGAACTTTCCCTAAAAGCAAAAGCATCTTTGTTATCGTTTCCTTGAGCCTCAATTCTGGTATGCAACTTCAGATTTGAAGGGACTTATTGTCCAAGCAATTTGATTTGAACAAAAAAATGTCAGTAACTCCTCAGAGCTTCTGTTCACCATCATCATCAACTAGTTCTTGTTCGAAGATGAATTATGAAGTGTTTTTGAGCTTTCATGGCAATGACGTTCGTACCAATTTTGCCGACCACCTCTATAATGCTTTAGTAGGAAGTGGAATCCAAACTTTCAGGGATTCTGAAGAACTCCAAAAAGGAAACAAGATTGAGGAGGACTTGTTCACTGCAATTCAGCAATCAAAGATCTCAATTCCCATATTCTCAGAAAATTATGCATCAAGTAAGTGGTGTCTCAAAGAGCTAACCTATATATGTGAATGCAGAAGAACACTGGGTCAAATAGTCATGCCCATTTTTTACAAAATCGAGCCAAGGGATGTGCGAGGCCAGAAAAGGAAATATGAGGAAGCCTTTAAGCAACACCAAATCAATATGGTATCCGATGTACAAAAGTGGAAGGATGCAATGAAAGAGGTTGGAGAATTGGACGGTTGGCATGTCAAGAATGAAACGTAAGTCCAACAGTTATATTTTACTCACTTGTAATTAGTATTCCACAAAATCATGATAAATCACCAACCAAAGGAAGTTAGATTATTCATATGACCAATTTGCATTAGTTGTATGGTTTAAAGAAATATATATGAATGAATTCTTAGGAAAATCATATTATTATTATTATAAAAGCACGAATTTATTGAGGATACCTATATTTATTCTTAAAAAATATCCTCAATCATTTATTAAGAGAATATGATTAATTATGTCTAAAATGTAATTCTATATTTTCATTGATTTTTTATTATGATTCTATGTTAATATTAATTGTAATTATATTTTCATTGGACACATTAGTCTTAGTTGTCACTGAAAACCATTAAGTCACTGTTTATTATAGGGATATTTTTAGAATTGAAAGAAAATAAACAATGATATAACGTTTTCACTGACAAATTAGACTAATAAAAATCTAATTTTGGGGTCTCTGTGTTTTTCAAACATAAAGTAAGGTATCAGTGCTTTAAGGCCTCCATTTTGAGGTGCCAGTGCAATTTGCTCTTCTAATTAATCCTTGCCACTAAACCCCAAATTAAGTGGTTTTTGATAGTCCTGCAGCATAGATCCTAACAGTCTCAGTTGCCCTTGAAATTAATTCTATTAAAAGCAACCCTCACACACAAAAAAGAAAAAGAGAAAAAAAAAAAAAAAAAAAAAAAAGACGAAAACACCACTACCAATCAATCCAAACATTTATTTATAAAAAGAAAGAAGCATATAACTTAATCCTTTACAATTTATTATTATTAATAATCTCCACTAAACTCCAAATTTTAAATATCTTTACATACTCATGCTTAAAACCCAATAGTTTTAATTTCATTAGAACTAAATATACTGGAATAATGCGTCTTGATATTCATGCGTAAATCCCACAATGTTTAAATAACTCTAAAAAGAGAGAATAAAGAACAGTTGTTTGCACATCACTTAAAATACTCAATTAAAATTTTTACATTAATGTTTAAGAATCCCATCAAAACTGTTTCCTTCAAGTTTATTGTAACCTATTTAACCCAAAAAAAAATAAAGTTTATTGTTGCCCCTAAATAGTTTATTATTATATCTTAGGGATAATTACTGTTGCCCCCTAGTACTCTGATTTTATTACTACTTTATCCCCTCTATTTTTTAAAATTGCTAATCCAACCTTTAACTTTGTCTAAAATTACTAATGCCCCCTTCCGTTAAGCTCAGTTAGTTTATTGATGATGTGGCATCTATATATTTTTTCAAAAACTCAAAAATAACCCTACAATTATCTCTTTACTTATTTACTCTTTTGCAAGTTATAATACTATCATTAATTAACTATGGAGAAAAATTAACTTTTAAATTAAATTTTATTTTCTAAAAAGAAACTACCAAATAAAGAAAAGACTTGCTTTTTCTTCTCTAAAAAGAAATTGCCGAATAAAGGAAATATGTGATTAAATAAAACTTAAAATAGAAACTAAAATATTAGGAAATATCTAATGTAATTCAAAGTTGAAAATTGAAAATCTCCTAATATATGCTTACCATTGTACAAAGTGTGTGGTCCCACCAAAGCCAAAATTTATTGTAAATATAAGATTTTAAGAATATAATTGACATTCAATATAGTTTCTAAAAATAAGGATAATATCATATTTTTTAACTTCTTAATTTTAATGAAGGGCAAAATAGACATTACATATTTGATGTTAACAACCACTTAACACCGTTAGAAGTGAGGGGGACAACAGTAATTTCATAAAGAAAGAGGTTTGATTAGTAATCAAACCAAAGTATAAGGGGGTAATAGTAATTATCCCTATATCTTATCACTTTGTTTTTTTTTTTTAAATTTATTTATAAATTTTTAAGCAAAATAGAGTGGTTGTATTTGAATTGAATAAAAATAGTACATGCAAAGATTAAAATAAAATTACAAACCTTCCCGTACATCATCTATTCGAAAAAGTCCCAGTAAACTCTTATCATTTGGTTCATAGATGACAATTCAATCAAGTGATCAACATAATTATAATTATTTAAAAAACTAACAAATATCCCTGTACATTGCACATGATTTTTTACTAGTAACATAAAATAAATTTTGATAACTTCTGACTATTCCAGGTATCCAAGATGTCTCAGATTCAGTATAGTGAAGATCCGAAAATAGATGATTTCAAAATGAGAGCCATATTGCTTGTTAGTGATCATGATGGCATGAAATATTAGGAAATAGTTTAAAAATAAATTAGTTTGCTAAATAATTATAACTAGGAATTACAAAAAACATTAGAAAAAAAAATTCCGAACATCCGGGCTCAACTCGGATGGTCCAACGTTGTTGTCTACTCAAGCTTCAAGTTTGTAAACCTGAAATAATGGGTTAGGATTCTATGGGATTTCACAAAAATACATGGTAACTTGGCCATTTTAAAATATCAAGAAAACTTCTACCCAAAAAAAATAAACAAAGAAGTAGAGTAAGAGTTTACTTTCTTTTGTGGGGGAATTAGTGTTGTAAATATGTTTAAAACTTTATATAAATATTTTATTTATTTTAATTGTGTCTTTTATCCATGGTTTTATTTAGTCCCACATCGGGTGGAGAGGATCTGATTATGTGGTTTTTATATAGTAAGAGCCCAGGTATTATTAATTTACTTGATACCCTATAGTGACCCTGTCATGATTATATAGATAGATATATATATTAATATTAATATATCTATATGACTTGGGAGTGTGAGCTGAAAGGTACCCAAAGGGCCTTACCCTTTCACCCACAACCTTTGGGGCTCTATATAAACTCCATTTCGTGCTCATTCTTGACACACCGAATTCCTCCCTCCTCTTTCTCTCTCTCTCTCTCTCCCTGTTATTCTGTTAAGCAGTGAACATAACCTGATTATACCTTGAGTAAACCTTTCTGGGGTGCAACCTTAAAGGTTTGGGCTGACTGATCTTGGGGTGAAGACACTTTTAGAACCCGTATTGCACAATTCGGGGTGTCTAAATACCTTAAAGAAAGTACTTCAGGTACGTTTCAGCTCTAAAGAAGTACTGTGATTACAACAACAGTTCTGGTGTGCGTGCAGATCCCTCAGACGTCAACAACAAGTTTAAGGTATTTAGAATTTTCTACTATGGCTACTGACAACACTGAAGTAGTCAACACAACTGTTGGAAAAGAGACCAACATGAAGGACTCTGCAAACGTAAGTACACATGAGAAAGTCACCGAGAACAAAGCACTCCTCTTCCATCTCTCGCAAGCTTCACAACCACCAACCGGAAAGTCGATTTTGACAAAATCGAGCAGTTCAAAGGTGAGAACTTTAAACGTTGGAAGCAAATGCTATATTTTGCACTTATGGAAGCTGGGATAGCATTTGTGCTGAGTGAACCCCAACCTGATAAGTCAGGTGATCCTACCTTCGATCAGAAAAGGATCGAATGGTTCACTGCAGATTTCAAATGTAAGAATCGCATTCTAAATGCGTTGTCAAATGAGTTATACAATGTGTATAGCTCTTTTGAATTTGCTTATGAAATCTGGGAGGCATTAGTCAAGAAGTATACTCTTGAGGATGCCGGTAACTTAAGGTTTGTAGTTGAAACCTTCTCGGAGTTTACGTTGGTCGATGGGATTAGCATCTCGACCAAGTAAACAAGTATCAAGTGTTGGTGGGGAATCGGCAAAAGAGAATATCATTCACGCGGATGCCTTTGTGACCAGTGCCTTGATACATAAGCTTCCTTCCTCTTGGAGTGCCTTTAAGGTCTCAATGAAACGAAGAGGAAGGATGGGCCTTTGACGAGTGTTGTGGTTCGGATCGAGAATAGAAGAAAGGAACCGACTTAGGAACGAATCTAGTAGTTCCAATAAGCCTAAGGCCAACCTGGTAGAGACTGAACAGAAAAAGAAATTTAATAAGTCTCTAAAACCCAATCAAGATTCTACCTTCAAAAAGAAGAAGAGAGCATGCTTCAAGTGTGGCAAGCCTGGGCATTTCATTAAGGATTGCAGGGTAAAGAAGAAAGGAGGATCAGAGAAAGCAAGGGCTAATCTGATTGACTCTGAGATCTACACTGCAATGATAACAGAGGCTTTTGTAGTTGAAAAGTCAACATCCTGGGTGATAGATACGGGTGCTACGAGCACATTTGTGGAGATAGGAGCTTCTTCTCCAAGTATTCTGATGCTACTGACAAGATCTTCATGGGAAATTCTCAACCAGCCAATGTAATCGGAAAAGGACAAATCACCCTGAAGCTAACCTCTGGAAAAATTCTGAGGTTGGAGAATGTTCTCTATGTACCAGATATAAGGCGAAATCTGATCTCTGGTCCGCTCCTGAATAAAGCTGGGTTCAAACTGTCCTTTGAAGCGCAGACAAAGCGATTCTCTTGAAAAATGATGTATTTATTGGAAAAGGTTATCTAAATGATGGCCTCTTTGTATTGAGTATTCTTGAATTAATAAATACTTCTGATTCTGCTTATGTTTTTGATTCTTTTGATTTATGGCATGGTAGACTAGGTCACAGTAGTGCACCTTATATATCTCAATTATGTAAGTTGGGCATTATACATAGTGTTAAACCACCACTGACTAAATGTTAAATTTGTGTTGAGGCTAAATTTACAAAGAAACCTCATAAGTCAGTGGATAGGAAAACGAATTTGCTAGAACTAGTGCATAGTGATTTATGTGATTTCAAATCACAAGAATCAAGAGGTGGTAATAAGTATGTTATCACCTTTATAGATGACTGTTCTAGATATACTATGATATATCTACTGAAATCTAAGAATGAAGCCTGCAATGCCTTTCTGTCTTATAAAGCAGAAGTGGAGAATCAACTTGGAAGAAAGATAAAAAGGCTAAGGACTGACAGAGGGTCAGAATATTTCAGCCTTAGTAAATTCTTTGAAGAGAATGGCATTATTCATGAAACCACTGCCCCATATCAACCAGAATCTAATGGGATAGCAGAAAGGAAAAATCGTTCATTAAAAGAGATGATGAATGCAATGTTAATAAGTTCTGGCTTACCACTTGACTTGTGGGGGGATGCAATATTAACTTCATGTTATGTTTTAAACAGAATTCCCCACAGAAAAGCGGAATGATACCATATGAAAAATGGTATTTAAGAAAACCAAGTGTAAAACACTTGAGAACATGGGGTTGTTTGGTCAAAGTGGCCATTCCGGAACCTAAGAAGCGAAAAGTTGGTTCTAAGACCATTGATTGTGTGTTTTTAGGATATGCGGTACATAGTTTACGCATACCGTTGCATGGTTATAAGAACCATTGAAGAAATTTGTGAGGAAAATTCAATAATTGAGACAAGGGATGCTGAATTCTTTGAAAGAATATTTCCTTTTAAATTTAATAGACTTGATAGTGAGTCTGGAAGTAGTAGTATGAATCATGGAAATGATTTGGCTACAACCGCTGATTTATCTCATGAATTGTCACAAGACAGTGGAAATGAGATAATATTGACTCCAAGTGGAAATGAGAATCCTATACGGAAAAGCAAAAGACAAAGGAAAGCTAAATTTTCATCTGATGAGTGGATAGTCTATCTTATAGACAATGACCCTCTCACTTATAGTGAAGCGAGTTACTTCTCCGGATCTTTGTCTTTTGGAAGGAAGCTATAAAGAGTGAATTAGATTCCATCATAGCTAATCACACTTGGGAATTGGTAAATCTTCCTCAAGGTTCAAAGGTGTTAGAAACCAAGTGGATATTTCGAAAGAAATTGAAACCTGATGGTTCCTTAGATAAGTTTAAAGCCAGACTTGTAGTCAAAGGTTTTAGGCAAAAGAAAGACATAGATTACTTTGACACCTTTGCACCTGTAGCAAGAATAACTACAGTGAGAGTACTCATGGCTATTGCATCTATCTACAATTTGGTGATACACCAAATGGATGTAAAGACAGCATTTCTAAATGGGGAATTGGAGGAAGAGATCTACATAAGACAACCAGAAGGTTATGTATCTCTTGGTCAACCTAATAAGGTTTGTAAATTAGTCAAGTCATTGTATGGATTGAAGCAAGCACCCAAGCAATGGCATGAGAAATTTGATACTTGCTCTCATTTCAAAGGGTTTTAGTGTCAATGATTCGAAAGGTGCTTATATAGTAAGTTTCATCAAGGGAAGGGTGTTTTTATTCTACTTTATGTAGATGACATGTTGATCATGGGAACAAGCCTAGAAATAGTTAATCAAACTAAGAAACTGCTAGTGTCTTTATTTGACACCAAAGATTTGGGCACTGCTGATGTAATTTTGGGAATTAGAATCATCAGAAAAGAAAGAGAAATTATACTCTCTCATGCTCATTATGTGGAAAATATGCTTAAGAAGTTTGGTTTTTATGATTCTGGTTCGTTCAAAACTCCTTTAACTATGGAAAGTAATTTTCAGAAAAATATTGGAGAACCAAGAAATCGAAGAGATACTCACGGATTATTGGATCCGTGAATTATCCGATGAACTGTACTAGGCCGGATATTGCTCTAACAGTTGGAAAATTGAGCCAGCATACTCATAATCCTAGTAAAGAGCATTGGCTTGGAATTGAACGATTACTTCGGTATCTTAAGGGTACTATGCATTATGGACTTCACTATAGTGGAAATCCCTCTGTCTTGGATGGACACTGTGATGCTAATTGGATCTCAGATTCAAGAGAAACACTAGCTACAAGTGGGTATGTTTTTATGCTAGGTGGAGGAGCAATCTCATGGAAGTCAGTTAAGCAATCATGTGGAACATCTTCTACAATGGAAGCAGAATTTGTAGCTTTGGAAAAGGCTGGAAGTGAAGCTGAATGGCTTAGAAACATGATTGCAGATATACCTCTATGGCCCAAACCAATGCCACCTATATCGCCGCTTTGTGACATGAAAGCAGCTATAGGAAGAGCCAAGAATCGGGTATATAATGGCAAAAGAAGACACATACGTCTTCGACATAATCTTGTAAGGCAATATATTGATGAAGGAACAATTGCAATTGATTACGTGAAATCATAGGAGAATTTAGCTGATATGTTCACTAAAGCTATGCCTACAAGAGCTTTTAATGAAGCACTTATGGGAATGGGATCAAGACCTGTGACATAGGTCATGTGACGGACACCCAACCTATGTGAAGAGGTTAAATCCTGAATTAGGTTCAAAGGGTAAGCAACGAAGTCACTAGATGACCTGTTTGTACTACTATACCCATTACGAATAATTATAGTAAAGTAGTACCACCATATTGTTGATAGGATGAGTAATCGACTCTTAATCAAGCATAGCTCACGAAATGTGGGGGTGTGTCGAATGTGGTGCACACCTAATGCTGACCTAAAAACAGATATAGAGGGTGAGGCCGCCTTCAGTTGGAAATATTACAGGGTAAAGTTCCTTAAATATCTCGTGAGACCAAGATTCGAGACAAGGCCGATAAAAATATCTATTTTTCTTTATAAAGGGGTTGTTAAGAAGGTCGACCAATTGGATATGAATGGTGAAGTAGCCAGCTACACTGAAGAGGATAGGTTCAAGAAGTCAGACTTCACCGGTACTCTGTAGCGTGCTTTATCAGATCTAGTGTAGATTCAAGTCCGAAAGACATCTACAACGAAGTGTCCTATTGTGTCTAATGTGTTCACTGCTGCTTGAGTCTTCAGCCTTTGTATTTGAAGTTTTAACCATTGTGGGGGATTGTTGTAAATATGTTTAAAACTTTATATAAATATTTTATTTATTTTAATTGTGTCTTTTATCCATGGTTTTATTTAGTCCCACATCGGGTGGAGAGGATCTGATTATGTGGTTTTTATATAGTAAGAGCCCAGGTATTATTAATTTACTTGATACCCTATAGTGACCCTGCCATGATTATATAGATAGATATATATATTAATATTAATATATCTATATGACTTGGGACTTGGGACTTGGGGACTTGGGGACTTGGGGAAAGGTACCCTTCCCCCAAACCCCCTGACCTTTGGGGCTCTATATAAACTCCATTTCGTGCTCATTCTTGACACATGAAAATCCTCCTCCTCTTTCTCTCTCTCTCTCCCGGCGTAAGCGGTGAACATAACCCGATTATACCTTGAGTAAACCTTTTCTCGGGGTGCAACCTTAAAGGTTTGGGCTGACTGATCTTGGGGTGAAGACACTTTTAGAACCCGTATTGCACAATTCGGGGTGTCTAAATACCTTAAAGAAAGTACTTCGTGCACGTTTCAGCTCTAAAGAAGTATTGGGGTTTAAAAAAAGGGGGGGGGGGGGGGGGGGGGGGGGGGGGGGGCAAAGAAAATGGGGGGGGGGGGGGGGGGGGGAAAAGAAAAAGAAGAGAAGGGGGGGGGGGGGGGGGGGAGAGGAAAGGTTTTATGTTATTTTTTAAAGTTAGGGGAAGAGGGGGGGAGGGGGGGGGGGGTTGGTGGTGGGGGTGCCCCCCCCCCCTCTCTTCCTCTCGTCCCCAAACAACCAACACCCGGGTTGGGTTGGGGTGGGGGGGGGAGTAGAAAGGGCAAAATTTATAGTTAAAAGGAGGAGTATATTGGTTTACATTATTATAATTGTGTATTGGTTTTTGGGTGGTTGGGTGATGGGAGGAAGGAGGAGATAAAAATAAACAAAAAAATAAACAAAAAAAATACAGAAAATGACAAGACATGGTTCAACCACATGGACATCTTTCTCCTCAATATATTGCTATGAGTATGTCTCACTCCTCGAACTAGCAACATTTGTCTCTATCCCTCCTATAATAACAAGTGAACAAATCAAGTAGCTTCTTTCTCTTCTTCCAATTAACTAATTTCGCAGGTACTTTTGTATCATTGCCTTATTCCTCTTTTTGGATAATTGATGCCGATGCAATTAACTAACTATATGATTTCAGACTCTAAATTATTTTCATCATAAACCCCATCAACACCTCGTTCTTTTATTTGTTTACCTAATCGATCTAATTAACCAGTTACAATTGTTGGAACTGTTCATTTATTTTCAAATGTTATCTTATCTAATGTCTTTACATGTCCCCTCATTTGAATACAATTTGTTGTTAGTAAAACTTACCACCCAATCCATCTGCCATATTCCTTTTCTTCATGATTGTTGCCTTTTTCAAGACCAACGGATGAAGACAACATTTGAAACAGGTAAAAGATTTGGTGGTCTCTATCATCTAGAATCATCCCTTCCCATGGCTTTTGCGACTCCCCCTGGTTCCCATTTGATATTGGCATTGGCTCTTTGGTTAATTATCTTGCTTTTTGCATTTCCCCTAAATTCAAGAATTCAAGTACTACTATATGTTTTTCTAATAAATGCACTTGCACTATGTGCTCACTAGCAAAACAAACCCACTTACCACTTTCCTCTAGTATGATCTCTACTAAATCATGTTATGAATTGGTGCATCTAGATAATTGGGGTCCTTATAATACCTGCTAGCTTTATGGGGCTCGATATTTCTTTACTATGATGTACAATTACTCATGTGGCATATGGGTTATTTAATGACTAATAAGTCTGAAGCTAATTCCTTAATTCGTTATTTTTTTCACCATGGATCGAACTCAATTCATCAAATTTGCATTGATAATGCATGTGAGTATTTTTTTTTCAGTAAGGATGCCTCACTCTTTTCCATTCCTTAGGTGTGGTTCAACAATCTAGCTGTGCTGACACCCCACAACAAATTGTTGGAGTTGAAACACTACCACCTTCTAAAAATTGATAAAGCCCTTCGTTTCCAAGCAAATTTACCTTTTAAATTTTGGAGTGGAGGAGTTCTCACTGCTACCGACCTAATTAACTACTTACGAACCCCTATACTCCAAGCAAAATTCCTCATGAAATCCTTTGAACCAAAAACCTATATTTTTCTCTCCTTAAAGTCTTCGGATGCCTTTGTTTTGGTCTTAATATAAACAGCAAACATAAATTTGATTGACATGCTTCTCCTAGCATTTTCATTGGGAATCCTTATGGAGAAAAGGGTTTCCAAATTAATGACATTTCCTCAAAAGCCATCTATGTTTCTTGTAATGATGTATTTCATGAGACCATTTCCCCTACCTTTATCACCTATGACCTCACCATCTTATGTGTTTTCTTTACCCCCCCCCCCACCCCCATTTAAAATTACTATAATACATATCCTCCTTCTCCATAACAAACCTCCACTCCTGCCCTCATTAATCTTCTCACTAACTCTATCCATAGTGAGTATACCTTCCACCAATGACTACCACCACTTCTCCAATTCCTCCTTCCACACACCCCTTACGCACTCGTCACAAACCAAGTAATTTAAAAGATTACTATTTGCCTTTTTGCCGAAGCAAAATCGTCTTCAACTGTTGGTCAAGGTATGCATCATCCCCTTGCATGTTCCTTAAGTTACCATTGTTTTTTTCCTTCTCACTTATCTTTTCTCATTACTGTAACTGTCACTATTGAGCTTACCCGTTTTGCCCAAGCCATGAAACATAATGAGTGGCATGATGCCATGCAGAATGAGCACAACAATACTTGGTCTCTTGTTCCATACCACCTGGCAAGAAGGTATTTGTTGGATTCTACTAGGAGTTCAATTAGAGTTTGTATTCATGTAAAATTCTATTCCTTGTAATAGTATATTTTCCACTTAATTATAAATTGAGGGCTTGAGATCATTGATCAATAAACCATTCTACCAAAATATTGTTTCTCAACATGGTATCAGAGCCTAAGTTCAATTAGGAGAAGAAAAAAGAGGCAAGTAGAAGAGAAAAAGTTGTCCTGCTTTGAATTGAACCAGGTTTTCTCCTCCTCCCTTCTCCTCCCTTCTCCTCCACAGAACAACTATCGTAGGTTAGAGGGGTTTGGTTTTGTAAATTTAAATTATTACAGGGATATTTTGGTAATTTTGCATATTGTCAGGGGCTTACTTGACAATTTACAATTTTTTAGGAACTTATGTGTAAATACACATAGTTTTAGGGGCCTAATTGAAAATTTATAAGTTTTCAAGGACTTATTTGCAAATTTACACAGTTTTAGGGACTTATGTGTAAATTCCTTATGTGTAAATTTGCATAATTTCAGGGACTTTATTGTAAATTCAGATTTGTTAGGAACGTATTTGTCATTTTCCCAAAAAAGAAAAAAAAGGAGTATTTGGATCCATTGCTCTTTGGACCGTGTTTGTTTTCTTTTCGGGTATCCTGGAAATGTAAATCGGATGATTAAGTGCATGTATAGGAAAATTTTGTCTAAGAAGTCTGGTATTTAAGCGGACCGATTGTGTCCCTCCAATCTTTCCTAGAAACTTTCCTGGTGTACTTTGGTTCAACAATATACGAATTTGAGGTAACCCGGAGGAGATACTTTTACGTGTTATTATTACTTAGAATTGTTTTGGGTTGTTCGGCTATTGCATTCTGCAACATTTTTGCTACTTCGAAAGGTTGAAGACGGAAGAACTACAGATAATTTTGTCAACATAACAACTATTGATGGTACTCCTGCTTCCACTGGCTCTTTACATTACCCCATTCTTTATCCTCTTTCGGTAAGCTTTGATGGGACAAATTATTTGATCTAGTCCCGATCTGCTTACCTGACTATTGCTGGAAGAGGACTTGTTGGATATATTAAGGGCACCACTATCAAACCTACTACCACAGGAGTTTCACAGGATAAATGGATCTCGAATGACTCTCTTATTATGTCATTTCTTTTTAATTCCATGATTCCAAATATTACCCGTGGATATCTATTACTTGATACTGCAGCCCAAATCTGGAAGGCTACTACTGAAACATATGGACAGTTGGGGAATGATACACAGGTTTATGAGCTACGAAAGAAGCTTCATGAGACTACCAAAAGGAACTAACTGTGGCCCAATATTGTGCCACGTTGCAATCTCTTTGGCAGGAGTTGGATCATTATGGAGATTATCATCCCACTAACCCAGATGATGTGACTACTTATAGGAAGCACATTGATAAGATTCGGGTATATGACTTCTTGGCAGGTTTAAATGTGGAGTAGGATCAAATTAGAGTACAAGTCTTAAGTTGTTCTCCCTTTCCTACACTAGAACAGTCTTATGCTCTTCTTCAATGTGAGGAAAGTCGTCGCTTAGCCATGCTTCATATTCCTATTATGGAGAAATCAGCCTTACAGTCTGTTCACACTAAATCTGATCCGGCTAAGGAGATTGTCAAGTGTGAGCACTGTCACAAACCATATCATACCAAGGCAAATTGTTGGAAACTGCATGGGAAGCCTGCTGATTTTGTACGAAAAAGAGCACAAAGAAAAGGAAAACAAAAGGCTAATCTTTCTGAGACAGTTTCCACCACACCCATTGCAGATGTTGGTTTTTCATAGGAGGAGTTCGCTACTCTGCGACGTTTTCTGTAGTCTTCTATTGTCGATACAGCCTCTACCACTGCTTCATCTACTACCCATACCAACTCCTACCTTGCTACTTCAGGTAAGACTTTTACAGGCTTTCAAGTTTCTTCAGTTTCTACTCCTTGGATCATTGATACAGGAGCCACAGATCATATGACATGTTTATCCTCCTCTTTCTTACAATATTCTCCAACTTCTGGAAAGGATAAAGTTCGAATTGTTGATGGCTCCTATTCTTCCATTGCTGGAAAAGGGACCATTCAACATTCTCCATCATTCTCCATCACTTTCTTTGTCTAAAGTTTTACGTGTTCCCTCTTTCTCTACTTACTTTCTCTCTATCAGTAGTCTTACACATGACTTGAATTGTAAAGTGATTTTTTCCCATCTTACTGTGTCTTCCAGGATCTGGTCACGGGGAAGGAGATTGGACATGGTAAACTAGACAATGGACTTTATTTGCTCGAGCTGATTGAAGGATCCTGCTTCGCTTTGACTACATCTTCTAATCCGGTCCATTCGATAATATCAAACCTTCATCAGTGGCACCATAGGCTAGGTCACCCCCTCTAGGAATTCTTAAGAAAATATTTCCTGATTTGGTTTCTTCTTGTAGTGAGGATAATTTTTTTTGTGAAGCCTGTATTTTTGTGAAGCAGACTCGTTCTACTTATTTACCTTCTCTTCATAATAGAAAAACTATTCCCCTTATGTTAATTCATACTGATGTGTGGGGTCCCTGCCGACGTGTGTCTATTACTGGCTATAGGTACTTTGTTACTTTTATTGATTGTCACTCTCATTCTACATGGATTTATCTTTTAAAACAAAAAAATGAGGTTTTCCGATGCTTTCGTGATTTTCATAATATGATTAAAACTCAGTTCAATGCCACTGTGAAGATCCTTCGCAGTGACAATGGCACAGAGTATATTGATGGTGAATTTCAGAGATATCTCTCTGACTCTGGCATAATACACCAGACCAGTTGCGTTGATACGGCTGCCCAAAATGGGGTTGCCGAAAGGAAGAATCGGCATCTCTTAGAGATAGCCCGTTCCATTATGATTGCTATAATGTACTTGACCAATGCTGGAGTGATGCTATACTCACTGCTTCTACCTTATGAATAGGATGCTCGGTAGGATACTTGGTTTTAAATGTCCTAATGAGATTCTTCAGGGAACCTCTTCTTTTGTTATTCCCCCAAAGGTTTTTGGATGCGTGTGTTATGCTAGAATCATAGCCCACCAAAGTAAGCTGTCTCCTCGCGGCCTACGCTGCATATTTTTGAGGTATTCTGCTACTCAAGAAAGGTACAAATGTTATCATCCTCCTTCCCGGAAAACCATTGTATCCATGGATGTAATTTTTAATGAGTCGTGCCCTTACTATACACTTCTCCAGGGGGAGAGTCCTAAAGGAGAGGCGTTCTTTCCGACTTTAGATCTTCCTATCACACACCAACACAACTTAAGAGTCCCAGAAGAGTTTCTTGACCAGGGAGAGACTTCGGCCAGTATACCTGAGGACTCTAATCCTCCCCCTTCGTTTTCTGAACCATGTGAAGAACCTAGCCAGGGGGAGACCATTCCTGTGAGACACACTGTTGGGATCTTTCAAAACCAAATTGACTAGAATAAGGAGGTGCAGACTGATCAGAGAAAGAATTACAACCGGCTAAAGCAGGTGGAGAAAGGTGATACATTACCACTTCAGTCTCCTTCTCCATAATCAAATTCTACTGTTCCCCTTAAGGTATCTTCTTTTGATCTTCCTATTGCTGTTAGAAAAGGGATCAGATCTTGTATTCAACATCCCATAGCTAAATATGTTTCTTATAATTCTTTGTCTAACTCCTACCGTGCTTTTATATCCTCTCTGTCATCTGTATCTGTTCCTAAAAGTTGGCAAGAAGCCTATGCTGATAAGAGATGGAAGACAACTATAATAGAGGAAATGCAGGCAATGAAGAAAAATGACACTTGGGAGCTGGTTACACTTCCTCCAGGGAAAAAACCAGCGGCTGCAAATGGGTATTTGTGGTTAAATAAAATATGGATGGACCAGTCAACAAGTTGAAAGCTAGACTAGTTGTAAAGGGGTTTACCCAGACCTATGTGATTGATTATCAGGAGACCTTTGCCCCTGTTGCGAAACTAAACACTGTCAGAGTTCTGTTGTGAAGAAAGACTAGAACTTGCACCAACTAGACGTAAAGAATGCCTTCTTACATGGGGAGTTAGCAGAAGAAGTCTATATGGAAATCCCACATGGTTTCTCCAATGACAATACTGCAGGGAAAGTTTGTCGGTTGAAGAGGTCAATTTATGGGTTAAAACAGTCTCCTAGATGCTGGTTTGGACGCCTCCTGAAGGCAATGACTTCTATTGGGTACAAGCAAAGCAATGCTGATCATACACTATTTGTCAAGAAGTCAGGTACTAACATCACACTTCTCATTGTCTATGTAGACGATATTATCATCACAGGGAATGATGGTGAAGAAATTCAAAAGTTGAAGGATTCTTTTGGCAGAGAGTTTGAAATTAAAGATCTAGGAAAGTTACAATATTTCTTAGGGATTGAGGTGGCTCGATCAAAGAAAGGTATATTCCTATCCCAAAGAAAGTATGTCCTAGATCTATTATCAGAAGTGGGAATGTTGGGGTGTAAAGCAATTGATACCCCTATTGAAGCTGGAGCTAAACTTAAAGAAAGAGAGGGAGAACCAATGGACAAAGGAAGATACCAAAGGCTGGTAGGGAAGCTTATTTACTTGTCCCACACCAGGCCAGACATTGCTTATGCTGTAAGGATAGTGAGCCAATTTATGCATGATCGATATTTAGCTCATATAAATGCTGTTACCAGAATACTACAGTATTTGAAGGGAACTCCTGGAAAAGGAATACTTCTATCACCCACTGATAATCTAAAAGTAGAAGCATACACTAATGCAAACTGGGCTGGATCTCTAGACAGGAAGTCAATTTCTGGTTATTGTACCTTTGTTGGAGGTAATCTAGTTACTTGGAGAAGTAAGAAACAAAATGTGGTAGCTTTATCTAGTACCGAAGATGAATATAGAGCTATGGTTTGTGGAGTTTGTGAGCTACTATGGTTGAAAGGCTTGCTGCAAGATATTAGAATCCAAGTTCCAAATCATATGATGCTATATTGTGACAACAAGGCTGCTATTAGTATTGCTAATAATCCGGGGTAACATGATCGTACTAAGCACATTGAAATTGACAGGTTTTTTGTCAAAACAAAGTTGGAACAAGGGCTTATCTGCATGCCTTTTGTAAGATCTGAAAACCAAGTAGCAGATGTTTTCACAAAGGGTTTGAAAGAAAGAGATTTCCTTGAAACCAAGTAGCAGATGTTTTCACAAAGGGTTTGAAAGAAAAAGATTTCCTTCCTATTGTGGACAAGTTGGGCATGACTAATATCTATGCCTCAACTTGAGGGGGAGTTTTGGATTCTACTAGGAGTTCGATTAGAGTTTGTATAGGAGTTAAATTAGAGTTTGTATTCATGTAAAATTCTATTCCTTGTAATAGTATACTTTCCACTTAATTATAAATAGAGGGCTTGGGATCATTGTTCAATAAGACATTCTACCAAAATATTGTTTCTCAACAATATTAGATTCGAGTGGGTTTTCAAAAGCAAAGGATGGGCCGATGGTTCTATTGAGCGATGAGACTCGTTTGGTTGCTAAGGGACATACACAAATTAAGGGCATTGATTACCATGATAAATTTACCCTTGTCGCAAAACTTGTTTTTGTATGTGTTCTCCTTACCATTCTTAGTAGCTCATGGATGCCCAGTTCTTCAAATAGATGTCAATAGTGGCTTTTTGCATGGGGATCTTCTTGAGGAAGTTTACATGATACCACCACATGGATATTGTCAAAAGGGGAAATACTGTTTGCAATTTGTAGAAGTTGTTCTATGGACTCAAAGAAGCATCCCATAGTTGGTTTTCCAAGTTATCAACTGCCCTATTTGGTTTTGGTTTCACTCAATCTCAAGCTGATCACCCCTTGTTTGTTCTTCTTCAACAGTCTGCTTTAGTTTACATTCTAGTCTACATTGACGACGTCATCATAACAGGTTTTGATGCTACTTTACTCCAAGCTATTAAAACTTGCATCAATGAGCAATTTCATACCAAAGATGTTGGAACTCTAAAACACTTTCTTGCCATAGAAGTTGCAGCGTTTTTACCTTTGCCAAAGAAAGTATACTTTTAACGTTCTCAATGATAGTGGCATGACTAGCTCTCAACCAAGAGATTTTCCAACGGAACAAAATCTAAAGCTTTCCAAATTCCACAAGCACCATTCTCTTTGATCCATCACCAATCGTCACTTTGTTGGTGGCTAATTTCCCACACTGTCCCCAGATCTGACATGATCTGGGGACATTGTCCATACCGTTAACATATAAACTCAATTTATGCATTCGCCAAGACAACCACATAAGCATGATGCACGTCGTTTATTGAGGTAATTAAAAGGTACTCCCGGACAATATGCCTTTCTTCATGCTCAAATGGATCTACATTTACATGCTTTTTTTTGACTTGATCGGGCTAGTTGCCCTAATGACTCGATGTTCCACAATGGACTATTGCATTTTCCTTGGTTCTAGTCCGATTTCTTGGAAAACAAAGTAGCAATCTACTATATCTCACTCATTTTGGCTATTGCATTCTTCTCAGTTCTAGTCTGATTTCTTGGAAAACAAAGAAGGAATCTACTATATCTCATTCATCTACTAAAGTTTAATATTTGAGCCACGACAGTTGTTACTTGTGAAATCATGTGGTTTTCATACCTATTACAAGACCTCGGTTTACCATTAAAAAATGCCCATCCTCGTATAATGTCATAATCAGGTGTCCCTTCACATTTCTACTGGTCTAGTTATATTATGAACGTACTAAGCACATTGAGATAGACTGTCATGTCATTCATGATAAAATATGACAAGGTCTAATTAAACTGCAAAAATCACTTCTGCTAATCAACTCATGGATTTGTTTACCAAGTCCCCTGGTTGTGATCAATTTCACGTCTAAAATTCAACTTGGGCATTCGTGACCTGCATGCTCCACCTTGAGGAGGAGTAACAGTTGTATTTCCTTTTTTGGGTCAAGAGTATTAGTTATAGTTACCAATGATCAAATATGCTCACCATATATTCTGTTTCTCATATTAGTTAATTCATATCTTGTATCATTTTTTTGATTCTCTACAGGAACGTTAGAATCAGGGGCAGACCTGTGAAGGGGCCGAGGGGGCCATGGCCCCCCCCCCGGGATTTTTAAAATTTTTATATAAATTCCTTAATTCCCTTGTTTTTTTCACTTTTTTCTCTTCCTATATGTGAAATGTCGCTATTTGGCCCCCCCCAAATATTGAGAACAAATTTTAAAGGTAAAATAATGGGCACATATGTCATTCCTAATTAAAAACTAATTCCTCAATCCCTATTTATTCTCCCCACTATTCTCTCTTATCTTTTCTTCCTGTTTATTCTCTTCTGTTTCTATAAACATGGTTAAAGGAAATTTTTGAAAAAACATCTTATTAGGTATTTAAAAATTAAAATGTCATTCATAATTAGAAAGTAACTCTTCCATCCCTATTTATTCTCTTCTATATCCTCTCTCCTCTCTCATCTTTTCTTCTTATTTATTCTCTTCTTTTTCTTTCTTTCTATTTATTCTCTTCGCTTTCTATAAGCGATGGGTTAAGAAAATTTGGAAAAAAAATCTACTCCACAATTAGGTACTCTTTCTCTTTCTCAATTTATTTATCGTTTCTCTTTTTCTCTTTTTTTTTTTTATTCTTTTTATTTGATTTTATATTCTATGTTTCTTTATTTCTTCTGCAATTTTTGTTATTTGATTTTGAATTGTGAATAAAATATCTATAGTTAGTAGGTAACTAATTGCCATTAGTTTGCATCTCTTACCTAAAAAAAAAAAATTTGGTTTACATCTCCTACCAAAGAAAATATTGGCTTGCATCTAACTTTTTAGGGTTGAAGTCATGTGTCTATTTTTTTTTTTTCTTTTTCTATATTGTTGTTTTAATTTTACCTATATTTTGTCCGAAAAAAATATCATTATTAATAATTTATCTTTTTTTCTTCAAATATGTGTGGGCCCCACAAAATATATGTGGGTCTATTCTTTAATATAATAAAATAATTTAGAGGTGGGACCTCAAATGAATCTTATAAGGGCCCACATAATATGTGTGACAAAAAAACATTAGTGCTTCCCTAACGGGAAGGTTACCTGGCTTTCGTTGTTCGGCCCCCCCCAATATTTCATCCTGGGTCCGCCCCTGGTTAGAATCATATTTTAGATAAGTCGGCATAATTCTAGGAATTAGCTGTTGAGCTATTATTCTCTTGCTTTGTATATATATTCATTTCATTATTAATGTAGATCATTCCATTTCACTCAAAGGAAATGTTAAAAAGTTCCATTTTTTACTTGGCATAATTCCCGAGTGGTCCCTTCTATGTTGAATTCTTTTATTCATTTTCTTATGTATAATGCTGACATTTTTCTTCTTTGAATTGTATAGATTTGAAGGAGACATGATAAAACAAATTGTTAAAGATGTTTATGATAAATTGAACAAGAGACCTTTTAGTGAAAAAAACAGCCTAGTTGGAGCCGAATATCGCATAAGCAAAGTATTGGAGCTTTTAAACGTTGAATCTGATGACATAAAAATTATTGGGATCTATGGCCTTGGAGGCATTGGAAAGACAACGATCGCTAAGGCTATATGTAATAAAATCTTCAATCACTTTGAAGGGTGTAGTTTTATTGCAAATGTTCGAGAAGCTTCTCAACAACATAATGGAATTGTCGTTTTGCAAAACCAACTTTTACGTGACACCTTGAAGTATGAAGGTAAAGATATTACTAGTGTGGATGATGGGACTCATGTGATCCAACAAAGGTTATGTTCCAAAAAAGTCCTTATTGTCCTAGATGATGTGGATAAAGAAGATCAAGTAGAATGTTTTGTTGGGGACCGCAAATGGTATGGTGTGGGAAGCAAAATCATTATCACAACCAGAGATAAGCATATTTTAGATTGTTGGAAATCAGATGGAAATTATGAGCCACCACCAATGGAGCCAGATGATTCTCTTCAACTCTTTAGCCATCATGCATTCAAAAGCGACCAACCTCCAAATGATTATCTGGATTTGTCAAAAGCCATGGTAGAAACTACTGGAAGACTTCCCTTGGCACTTCAAGCTATAGGTTCATCTTTATATTCAAAGAAAAAACCAGTGTGGGAAAACATGCTAAAGAAGTTACAGAAAGTTCCAAATAATGATATCATGAAGAGGTTGAAAATAAGTTTTGATGGATTAGATGATGAGGAAAAACAAATATTTCTTGATATTGCCTGTCTTTTCATTGGCATGTATAAGGATCTTGTTTGTTACATATGGGAAGGTTGTGGCTTTTGTCCTTTAGTAGGGCTTGATTCTCTTTGTGAAAAGTCTTTGGTAACGATTGGTGAAAGAGGTGTGCTACGTATGCATGATTTGCTTCGGGATCTTGGAAGGAGTATTGTTTCTCAAGAGAATGCCACTGAGCCAGGGAGGCGTACAAGATTATGGTCTCAAGAGGATGTCTTGGATGTATTACGCACACAAACGGTAGGTACCGAATAAACTTTTGGTTGTTTTTCCATGACAACCTTGTGAATTAGGTTTTTGATAGATTTCTCTTGGCTTTGTATAAGAGCATTGGATGGACATTTGATTAAGTTTCACTCTCTCTCTCTTTCTTTCTTTCTTTTTTTATTTTTATTTTTATTTTTTCTTTTCTCTCTTTTTTTTGTATGTATGTGTATTTGTGCAGGGAACAAGTAGTGTCAGAGGACTTAAAGTTGATTTCAGAATTATATCAGAGAATCAAAGCTTGATGAGCGAAGAAGGATTTGTAGGAATGACACGTTTAAAGTTACTCCAAATCAATTGGGCAAATTTCTCTTGGAACTTCACCATTCCTTTTTCAGAATTAAGGTGGCTTAGTTGGCATGGATGCTCTAACCAATTTACCCAAACTACTTTCTATCCACGTGAATTGGTGGTTCTTGATCTATCTCAGAGTGAAATCACAGCCGATTGGAAGGGTTGGAGCTGCATCAAGGTCTTGCATAAACTTCTCTCTTATATTTATATTTATTTTCTTAAATTTCAAAGTCTTTAAAAAAGAACCTTCTCAAGTCATCTAGGGAAGTTAATATGAATTTATTTTAGGAAAAATTACGTGATTAGCTGCTTTTATGTTTCCTCTTACAAAAATAGCCACTCAATGTTTCACTTTACAAAATTAGCCTAAACTGAGTTTGCATTTACAAAACTAGCCAAAATATTGATTTTTCCCCTCTTTGGATATTTTTTACTCCTAAAACTGATTACATCGAGCGAGAAAATCACTATTTTGTCAAAAAGGGAAAAAGCATTATTTTTTTTATAGATATGGTCAATTTTATGGGTAAAAATGTCCAAAGAGGTGAAAAAACACTATTTTGGCTAGTTTTGTAATTGCAAACTTAATTTTAGTTAGTTTCGTAAAGTGAAACATTGAGTGGCTATTTTTGTTAAGGGAAAACCTAAAAAGGCAGCTAATCACTTAATTGTTTCTTTATTTTATTTTATTTTGCAGATGGCAACAAAGTTAAAGGTTCTAGATTTGTCAGGTTGTTTTCATCTATCTAAGACTCCTGATCTTTCAGCAAATCAATATTTGGAGGTTTTGCATCTTCAAGGGTGTTTCAATCTGGTTGAGATTGATGCATCTATTTGTTGTCTCACAAAGTTAGTCACATTAAGCATTGGTGGTTGTGACAAACTAAAGGATGTACCGAGTCAATTCAATAAGTTGACTAATCTCCGAGAACTCAATTTAGAAGGCAAAGCTGCGACAAAGTTTGCAGAGAATTTGAGTTATATGACATCACTGGTAGACCTTGGCTTGGCGTTTGGGTGGGAGCAGAGTACAGTGGATCTCTCAGTTAAAATTTCTCAGATAACCACTGTGAAAAGCCTTCGATTGTCTTCCTCTAGTTTGACGAGTATCTCATGTCTTCCTTCAAGCTTAACGACACTTTATATTTATTCTTGCCACGCAATTCAGAGTATTGTAGGTCTTCCCTCGAGTTTGACCAGCCTCAGACTCAGTGAGTGCGGGTTACTGGTAAGAGTATCAAGTACATCAAGAGGCTTGAGAAATTTAAAGACGTTGGAACTTACTTGGTGTGGAATCCTAGAAGAAATTGAAGGTTTTGACGACAAATTGGAAACTCTGGAAGACTTCACAATTCAGAACTGCGAGTCATTGCGAAAGTTACCAAAGCTGAGGGGCTCGAAAAATCTAAGGACTCTAAAGGTTTCCTACAACGACTTCATATCCGATTTTGAAGGCGAGGGACTGGACTCTCTGGAGGTGTTGGAAATAAAAACTTGCAAATCATTGAGAAGAATACCTTATCTACAAGATTCGAAAAGGTTGAGGGAACTAGATGTCAGAGGATGTCCTCAATTGTTAAAGATTGAGTGCCTTGGGGACTATGAATCATTACAAGGGTTGATCATCCATGATTGCCGTCGTTGGATGGAAGGATTACCGATTCTTTCCAAGTTACAAAAGTTGAGGAATTTAGATATTGATAAACTGCATAAGTTAACCGAAATTTCAGGCCTTGATAGATTGGGATCCTTGCGAAGATTGAGTATAGAAGAATGCAAGAATCTATTAGAGATTAATGGCATCAATGGATTGAAGAACTTGGAGGAATTGAAAATCCATGGCTGTAAAGCCTTGGAAAAATTACCAGCTGATTTGTCAAACGCCAAGAAGTTAAAGCATCTATCTATTGAAGGTCACGAGAATCTGGATGAGATTGAGGAATTGAATATCAGTTGTTGTGAATTCTTAGAGCATTTGAAGATTAGTCACTTGAAAAGATTACCCGACGTGTCTCTCTTTAAAAAGTTGGGTTATCTTCATATTGAAGGCTGCAAATATCTAACCGAGATTCATGGAGTTGACAGACTGGAGTCCTTATCTTATTTGCATATAGCAAACTGTAAGTCCTTAGAAAGCTTACCGGATCTGTCAAATCTGAAAAGTTTGAAGCAACTAAATATTAGAGGTTGTAAGATTCTATCCGAGATTCACGGAGTTGACGGATTGGAGTCCTTCTTTGAAGGTTTCAAGATTCATGGAGTTGACAGATTGGAGTCCTTAAAAGGTTTGTATATAAGTAGCTGTGAGTCCTTAGAAGGGCGGGCCTGGCGCAATGGTGGAGTCTCTCCATTGTGTGCTGGAAGTCGAATTTTCGAATTGAATAGTTGGCATATAAGTGTCTGTGAGTCCATAAAAAGCTTACCGGATCTATCAAATTTGAAAAGCTTGAACTCGCTACATATTAAAGGTTGTAAGATTCTATCCGAGATTCATGGAGTTGATGGATTGGAGTCCTTATTGAATTTGCATGTAAGTGGCTGTGAGTCCTTAAAAAGATTACCGGATTTGTCAAATCTGAAAAGTTTGGAGAAGCTACGTATTGAAGGTTGTAAGATTCTAACCGAGATTCATGGAGTTGACGGATTGAAGTCCTTATCTGATTTGCATATAAGTGGCTGTGAGTCCTTAGAAAACTTACCGGATCTGTCAAATTTGAAAAGATTGCGGAGCCTACATATTGAAGGTTGTAAGATTCTATCCGAGATTCATGTAGTTGATGGATTGGAGTCCTTATCTAATTTGCATATAATAGTCTGTGAGTCCTTAAAAAGCTTATCAGATCTGTCAAATTTGAAAAGGTTGGAGAAGCTACATATTGAAGGTTGTAAGATTCTAACCGAGATTCATGGAGTTGACGGATTGGAGTCCTTAGAAAACTTACCGGATCTGTCAAATTTGAAAAGATTGAGATGGCTACATATTGAAGGTTGTAAGATTCTATCCGAGATTCACGGAGTTGACTGATTGGAGTCCTTAGGGGATCTGCATATAAGTGGCTGTGAGTCCATAGAAAGCTTACCGGATCTATCAAATTTGAAAAGGTTGTGGAGGCTACATATTGAAGGTTTTAAGATTCTAACCGAGATTCATGGAATCGATAGATTGGGATTCTTGAAACATTTGAAAATTGTTAAATGTGACTCCTTAACAAGATTACCAGATCTGTCTAGCCTTCGTAGCTTTAACTTACTAATGATTAGGGACTGCAGGAATCTTACCGAGATTCAAGGATTTGACACATTGAAATCCTTGACATGTTTGGGCATAATTGGGTGTGAGTCCTTGGGAATATCACTGGATCTGTCAAAGTTGACAAAGTTGAAGGGACTAATTATTGACGGCTGTAGGTGTCTTACCATGATTCAGAGTATTGACACGTTGGAATGCTTGGCATATTTGAGAATTATTGGGAATGACTCCTTGGAAATATTTCCCGATCTATCAAACATGAAAAAGTTGCACGAACTAAGTATTGAAGGCTATAAGAATCTTACCGAGATTCAGGGAGTTGACGCATTGGAATCCTTGGGATATTTGAGCATTACTGGGTGTGAGTCCTTGGAAATATTACCTGATCTTTCTAAATTGAAAAACTTAGAGAGACTGATTGTCAAGGACTGCAGGAAGCTGACTGTCATTCAAGCTGGTAATAATCCGCCGGGATCTTTGTATGAATTGGATGTCAGGGGGTGTATATCCTTGGAAGAATTACCAGATTGTGTAAAGTCAAATGAATTGGGGAAACTAAATGGTGTGCCTTGCGCAGGCCTAACTGATAATGATCAAATAAAACTCTTGATTGATGGTGGGTGCTCAAAGTTCCAACTGGCTTTGTCATGACAAATTTATTCAAGGTATGTTTGCCTCTGTCTCAACAAAATCTGATTTCATCTGCATTTAAATTGATTTGTGTATTCTGTAGATTTTTTTCCCCCTCCCATTCTTGAGAATTGGTTCTAAGACCCAAATGAGTTCTTCTGTGAAAAACCACTATAGAGAAGGGCACATTACCATTCCGCGAATGGCATTGCCGTTATTTCTTTTTTCGATGTTCAGACTTCAAACTGGCTAATGAATTTGGAATTTAATTCAATAATGTGTAGTCTTTTCCTGACCCACCACTCTCTGTTTTTAGTATGACTGGTAGGCAGATTTTAAACCATTTCAATAAGATGATAGTTATGACAGGTGTTCTTGGCAGGACATATATTGGATCCCAGGTAGAAAATCTCTTGCCTTTCTGTGGAAAATTTGGAGCTGAAAGAGGTATAATAAACAGTGCTGAACTCATTAAAGAAAGAATGACAAGAAAAATCTCATAAAATTGCCAAGCGTATGTTACATTTTTCAGGGGAATCAACTGTTATCAACATTACTATTTAGTTTTCTCCTCTACCTGTCTTCTTGCAAGATCCTGCTTTTCTCATTGTTCAAATGAAAAACTGTAAAAGTTAGACTCTTCTCAACACAGTTTACTAATTTTTCTTCAAAAAAGAAAAAGAAATCAGTTTGAGATTATGGACTCAAATGAGAAGGTAACTTCCTTAATGTTCATGTAGGTTTTGAATCAAGCTGCCAGGAGAAATAAGAAATGAGAAAGCACTTGGAGTTGGAGTAGGCCTGGAGAACTTTATCTTACAAAAATGCACCATAGCATGAAGGTAGTGTCAGGTAGCCGAATTGAAGGAAGAAATGACGAGAAAGAAAGAAAAAAAACGATGAGTTGCTGGAAAAAGAAATGAAATGAATGATTAGTTGTCTGAAAAAAAGAAACAGGATAAAGCAAGAGATGGAAGAAAACTGCAAAGACTTCTAATAGTATGGTGTATGCAATCATAATTTTAAAGATTTACACCGCTCATTATTAATTGCTCACTGTATACAATTTATTTTACTATTAATTTTCACATCCCTGTGATTACTATTGCAATATTTGTGTGACTAATTGTGATTGATGCTTCATTTAACCGACAGGTTATTGAAGTGGCTGCGCAAGTTGTCTAATATTCATCTCCTGTATTTTACAGGTAATCCTTTTCTCCCAATTTCACAAGTCTCTCCCTCCCCCTAGTGGCATTCAATTGGATGTGGTGGATCCATGTTGGAGCAGTGCCACACTCTCATCAATGTGGTTAAGAGAAATCAAACAATTATTGATTTTTGTGTCATTTGTTGTATGTTTTGTTCATTTCAAACAAAGTGGTTCCAGATTTGAGAGCCTAAGTAGGTAGAAAACATTAGTTTTCCATGTTGTATTTTTGTTCTTAAATATTGACTTTCATTTGTTGGGTTGATCATGTGTAGGCCTCTGTTTCAGCTTCTACATTTCAATACGCTAATAGAAGTCAGGGTTGGTACTAGAAAATATGAATGGTAAGGCATTTTTTTTGGTCTGTGGCTTCAAGGGATGATGGAGCAAAGTATGGTTGAATAATGTCTTGTACTCACATTTGATAGCTATCCGAAATGTTGGATGGAATTTTCATTTTCTAAAAATACTTCTTTTCATGAAAAATACATTATCATTACTTAGCAAAAATCATTGTTACAGAGCAAGGATACTACTTGGGAAATATATTCAACTGCAAAGTTGCTCACTCAAGGCCTGACTCTCAGCTTTTCTTTCAGCAAAAGTTAAATTATACACCTTGGATATGATTTTGATGAATTATAGAGACTACTGTAACTCTGTTCAAGCTTTGAATTTCATATTTCTGAGCCATCAAAATCTTTTAGACTAATTTTCTAAGGTTCCTAACATAAATCCAAGGGGTACTTGGTTCCCGATGAATGTGATCCATGACTTTTTGGTTTGCATAAACTTGACTTTGTTACATTTAACGATGAATGACTAATTTGGTTTGTGATTTTAGGTGTATGGCCAATCTGGGTTTGTAAGGAATGACAACGTGGTTTGAGTTGCAAGACTATTCTGATTACTGGGAAAACAATGGATTTGAAAGAGTTCATGCATATCAACAAAGTGGACATATGGAAGATTCTAGATAGCAATTGATAAGGTTGGTCAGATTGAGAGTAACTCCTTTGTAGTGCAAGTGGGGCTAGCTGATGGTGATTGTTATCACTAACTCATGGTCTTTTTTATCACACTATGACAACAGAAAGCTATTCTATGTAGACTGTGTTGATATATGCCTCCTCTTCTGTGCTCTCATCTTCTTTACTTGCAGGTACTTTTTCTTTTTTCTTGTACTTCGTTTTTTTTTTTTAATTATTATTTTTTTTTATAATTTTTTTCAAAACTTTTAGAAGAACCCATAGCCCTGACTCTCTCTAAGGCCAACCCTCTTTGCATCCTTTCTTCTAAGACTTATCACAAATCGAGAGATATGATACTCCATTGGCACTTGGTTCTCCTAACAATGGAATTCTTATTTCCTCTGGTTTTCTTAACAAATGAAATCTTATTTCCTCTGCTTATAGTGTTTATCGTGGCTAACGAATTTAAAGTTTCTTGTACCAGTTTTCTTGGATATGGTATGGTCGTCGGGAATCATAGATTCTACTGATGCCATCAAGATCTCAATTGGCATTGGCTATTATTCTATCATGCATTTTATTGATAAGCCATCAACCAACTGAACAAGATATAAAACAAGTAGGTGTTCATGGTTGCACCTATTGTCTGTTGCTTTTGGTTAACAGAATAAATAAGGTTTCTTTTGTGTCTTAGTCATGTGTGTTCACTGGTCTGATGCTTTCCCGGCTCTGTTCAAAAGCTGTTTTAACTGGTTCATGTCTGTTTTGGTTATCACTTGTTACTGTATTTGGGACTCAAGAAATAAAAAACTGTTTAATCAATTGAAGGTAATTCCTGTTACTATACTTTTCTACAGCTTTTATATTCAGCTTCCTAGTCTTGGTGAAAACCATCTATGAGTGACTGGTTACCAAGCATCCATGTACAGCTTAATATTTTTGAAAAGATTACTCAATTAAAAGTTGAGTAATATGGATATTAAATATTACAAGAATTTAAATGAGATTGTTGATGTTGAACAAATTGGAATCCTTATCGTCTTTTTAGGTAAAAGATCAATGGTATTAAAAGATTAAAATGATGTTATAGGAAATGTACAAGCACTGCCATCAGCAACCAAAAACAAAACACAAAAAACCTAGGCAAGACCAATGCATCTTTTTCGGATTCTAACAACCGAACTCCTTTGCCACCTCAAAACCCCTCATAACAGCTTAAACTTCTGGATGAAATCTGGTTCGCAAACAAATAAAGAGGAAGAATACATGCACAATTTGTGCATTTTCAACTTTAAATACACCCCCTGAACCTACGCTTCCTGGATTACCTTTTTAGCTTCCATCTTGTCAAGCTTGATCCACCCCAGCAAGGTTTGCACCAATAGGGAGCTCTTGAGGTCTCCTCATATTATCTGGATGCACCAACAGCTCAAGACAATAAGTGAGCATGAGATCATGCACATGCAGTGGTCTACCTTTTAATGACAAACTACCAGCCTTTATTTCATTTACTAGAGTGAAAAATCTTGAAGAAAAAGAATGAAAATAAGAAGATATCCTTAACACAGTCCCTTTTTAATATGTTAATGCAACTTCTGGTAGGAAAAAGTCCAGCAGGTTAATTTATAGAGCATTTCTCAACTCATTCATTCATGCATATTATGTGGTCATGGCCCCTCTTCTTTTTTCCCTCTATTGTTGTTTATATGCATGTTGTACATTACTTATTTATGAATGTTTCAAGAATATATGATCTACTTCACAAATCAAATGTGTGCCAATATTTGAAATCTGTGTGTGCTACTCAAACATCATATGATATATCTTTGTAGCAAGCTTTGAGAAAATTTAAAGGATTTGCAGCTCAAAGGTTTTTTCTCTCTTTCTTTTGGTTTTCGATGATACTATACTTGCTCACCAAAAAGAGATAAATGACATAGGGAAACTTCTTTAATGTTCATGTAGGTATTGAATCAACTGTCAGGAGGAATAAGAAATGACAAAGAACTTGGAGTTGAAGTCCACAGAACTTTGTCTAACAAAAATGCACCATAACATGTAGTTGGAGACTACCAAGTGGCTGAATTGAAGGAAGAAATGATAAAAGAAAGAAAAAGATGAGGAGTTGCAGAATAAAGAAACCAAATGAAGAAAGAGTTCTTTGAAGAAAGGAACTGGATGAAGCAAGAGATGGAAGAAAGCTGCAGAGGCTTTTAACAGTATGCATACACAATCACTGGGTTCAGTTAATTTTGTATTGATGAACAATATTTAATTTCTGCATTTCTATTTGTGATCGATGCTTCACTTCACCAACAGGTTAATGAAGTGACTGCTCAACTTGTCGTGTACTCATCTGTCTTATATTATAGGTAATCTTTTATTTTTCAAATTGTACATTTGAGCAGTCTCATAGTTCCACAGATGTGGTTAAGAGATGTTATAACTACCAACTGCTGGTGGATGATAAAAGAGGGGAAATATGTGAGAAGAGGCATCGGATGTTTTATGCAAGTTTTGGTCAGGTTTTGGCTGAGGGCACCATGAGGTGTAGGGGGTGACTGGCACCATCAAAACCAGGTCTATCTTTAGTTTATTGCTGTAATTCGTATTCAAGTAATTCAGATATTAGTCCCATAATTGAATCCTATTAGTATTTTTGCTGTTCTATATGAGCGTTCCTAATAGATGCTATCTTTTTGTTCTTATATTGACTTACTTTTGATTCCTCAGAATGGATTTGTGGAGGCCTCTGTTCCAGTTTCTACATTAGAGTATGTTAATAAAGACAGGATTGGTAGTAGCAAATAAGAATAGCAATGCTTCTACTTTGGTGCGTGGCTTCAACAAATAATGAAGCAGAGTATGGCTGAACAACAATCTGTTCTCACATTTGATTCCCTCTAAATTGTATCTTGATAGCTATCCAAAATGTTGTTGGATGAAATTTTCATTTTCTCAATATTTCTTTTCATGAAAAATGCATTCTGATTACTTTGCAAAATTCTTGGTTACAGAGCAAGGATGCTACCAAGGAAATCTGTTCAACTGTAGAGTTGCTCTCCCAGGCTTGACTCACGCTTGCTTTCAGTGAAGGTCAAATTATACACCTTGGATATGATTTTGATGAGTTATAGTGGCTACTGAAACTCTGTCAAACCTTTAAATCTCATACTTTTGAGCCATTATAATTTCTTAGACTAATCGTTCTAAAGCACCTAAGATAAATCCAAAGGGTACTTGATTCCCAATGCATGTGATCCATGATTTTTCGTTTGCATAAACATGGCTTTGTTACATTTAACAATGAATGACTAATTTGGCTTGCGACTTTTAGGTGTGTGGCCAATCTGGGGAAGTTGTCTTTTGTAAGGAATGACAAGGTGATTTGAGTTGCAAGACTAGCAAGAGCCTCAACTAAAATGTTGGGCAAAGGGACAGATTGTAAAAAAGGTAGGTAATCAAGTTGGGAGATTGAGAGTAACTTGGGCTTTAGTCTCTTGATAGTGCAAGTAATAGTGGGAAATCTATTTTTCAGAGCTCGATGATCATGGTTTGGATTTCAAGCAACTGTTGTTTGTGATTGTTAACTAACTCATGGCCCTTTGTATCACACCATAGACAACTAAGTTATTGTATATAGCCTGCCTTAATATGTGGCTCCTCTTCTATGCTCTCATCTTCTTTGCTTGCAAGTGCTTTTTCTTTTTGCGTTTATTTGATTTTCTTTACCGAAAACTTAGAGAAGACCTATAGCCCTGTCCGTCTTCAAGGCCAACCCTCTTTGCATCCTTTTCTCTGAGACCTTTCACAAGTTAAGAAAGATGATGCTCTCTGACACTTGTTTTTATTTATTTATTATTATTTTTATTTTTTTATATATAACAATGAGAATCTTATTTCCTCTGGCTAATGGATCTGAAGTTTCTTGTCACAGTTTTTTTTATATGGTATGGTCATCAAGAATCACAGATTCCATCAATACCACAAGGACGTCAATTGGTGTTGGATATTGTTCTATCATGCATTTTATTGGGAAGCCATCAACCAACTGAGCAAGATCAAGAACAAGTAGGTGTTCCTAGTTGAACCTATTTTTTTGGTGGTTTTGATTAACAGGATAAATAAGGTTTCTTTTGTCCTTTGTTTCATGTGTTTTTACAGGTTTGCTGCTTTCTTGGCTCTGATCTAAGCTTTTGAACTGGCTCATGTCTCTTTTGTTTATCACTTGTTACTATATTTGGGACTTGGGATATAAAAAAATGTTTAAACAATCAAAGGTAACTCCTTCTACTATACCTTCTACAGCTTTCTATTGGGTAAAAGCTCGGAATATTCTGCCCCCACTAGTCTTGGTGAAAACCCATCTTGGAATGACTGGTCACCAAGCATCCCTGTACTGAATATTTTTTAACCTCAATGGCCTGTAGTGGCTGACCCAACACTCAATGGCCTGTAGTGGCTGACCCAACACTTACATTTGTAGGTTAATCCACAGAGTCATTAGAGACTACTGTGTGGTGTTTTTGCTTTGTGAAAGATGGCAGGTGCTTGAATCAAAAGACTGGTTTTGTTAACATGGAGATCTACTTGCAGCCATTGTAGCTGGCTTTTGGAAGTGGTGTTTCAGGATGTGGATGTGGAAAGGTGATCTCTTATGATCCAAAACCAGCTGCCCTAATTTAGCAGATTTCTACCAGAAGCTAGATTACCATGGCCTTACTATCCAAGCTCTATTTTGTTTTATCCATAAAGAAAGTTGAGTAGAAGAGGGACACAGACTGGAATGGATGGAATTAGGATGGAATTAAGATGAATTAGGATGTGGACTGATTTTTTTTTCTTTCTTCAGCTTAATGAATTTTGATTTAGTTCTATAATGTTTAATCTTTTCCAGACTCACTCTCTGTTTTCAGTATGACTGTTAGACACATATTTTAAACAACTTCAATAAGATGATAGTTATGACAGGTGTTTTTGGCAGGAATTATATGGGACCTCAAGTAGAAACTCTCTTGCCTTTCTGTCGATGATTTGGAGCTGAAGAGGTAAGAGGTTTTACAAACAGTTCTGAACTCATTAAAAAAGAATGACAAGAAAATTCTCATAAAGTTGCCCAGCATATGTTTCATTTTGCAGCGAAATCTACTGTTATCAATATTACCAGTTAGTTTTCTCCTCTACCTGACCTTTTTGCAAGATCCTGTTTTTTTCATTGTTCAAATGAACAACTGTAAAAGATAGACTCTTCTCAACACAATTTACTAATTTTTTGCCAGAAAAGAAAAAGAAATCCGTTTGAGATTTTGGACTTAAATGAGAAGGTAACTTGCTTAATGTATAAGGTTGGTCAGATTGAGAGTAACTTGGGCTTTAGTCCCTTTGTAGTGCAAGTAATGGGGGGAATCTTTTTTTCAGGGCTAGATGATCATGATTCTGATTCCAAGCAAAACTTCTGATGGTGATTGTTATCACTAACTCATGGCAATTTTTATCACACCATGACAACTGAGAGCTGTTGTATATAGCCTGCATTGGTATATGCCTCCTCTTCCATGTTCTCATCATCTTTACTTGCAGGTACTTTTTCTTTTTTCTTTCACTTTATTTTCTTTTTCAAAAATTTTAGAAGAACCCATAGCCCTGTCTCTCTCTAAGGCCAACCCTCTTTGCATCATTTTCTCTATGCCTTAACACAAGTCGAGAGAGATGATGCTCCGTTGGCACTTGGTTTTCTTAACTATGGAAATCTTATTTCCTCTGCTTATAATGTTTATCAGCGAACGAATTGGAAGTTTCTTGTACCAGTTTTCTCAGATATGGTGTGGTCATCGGGAATCATCAGATTCCATTCATGCCATCAGGATCTCAATTGGCATTGGCTATTATCCTATCATGCATTTTATTGGTAAGCCATTAACTAACTGAGCAACATCAAGAACAAGTTGGTGTTCATGGTTGCACCTATTGTTTGGTGGTTTTGATTAACAGAATAAATAAGGTTTCTTTTGTGTTCTTATTCATGCGTGTTTACAGGTTTGATGCTTTCCTGGCTCTGTCCACAAGCTGTTTAAAAAACTGTTTAATCAATCAATGGTAAATCCTGCTACTATGCTTTTCTACTGCTTTTATATTCTGCCTCCTAGTCTTGGTGAAAACCATCTAAGAGTGACTGGTTACCAAACATCCCTGTACAGCTTAATATTTTTGAAAAGATACGCAATTAAAAGTCGAGTAATATACATATTAAAAATTGCAAAAATTTAATTGAGATTGTTGGTGTTGAACAAGTTGGAATCCTTATTGTCTTTTTAGGTAAAAGATCAATGGTATAAAAAGATTAAAAAGATGTTATAGGAAATGTACAAGCACTGCCATCAGAAACTACAAAACAAACACAAAAAATCTAGGTGGGAAACTGGAACCTAGGCAAGCCCAATGCATCTTTTTCTGAATCAAACAACCGAACTCGTTTGCTACCGCAAAACCCCTCATAACAGCTTCAACTTTTCCATGAAAGCTGGTTCCCCAAACCAACAAAGAGGCAGAACACATGCACAATGTGTGCATTTTCATCTCTAAATACACCACCTGAACCTGCACTTTCCCGATTGCATTTTGAGCTTCCATCTATGTGCACTGATAGGGAGCTCTTCAGGTCTCCTCATATTATCTGGATGCACCACCAGCGCAAGACAATAAGTGAGCATGAGATCATGCACAAGCAGTGGTCTCCCTTTTAACAAGAAACTACCACCCTTTATTTCATTTACCACAGTCTTGAGCACCCAACTACTCTCGCCCATTCTTTCCCTCATGCTGTCAATTATTACATCGTAACCAAACATAATAGGAAACAAGAATGAAACCTCTAAGCCAAACACTATGTGGAGAGGACTTCATATTCTTCGATTTCCACAAACCACTTAGCTCTTCAAATTGGATACCCAGGTAATATTAAAACAACCCCTTCCATACTTCTTAAGTGTTAAGGCACAGCACAAAAACATAAGAAAATTCCTCTCCCTCTTTATGGCATAATTTAGATTGAGAAGCTAGGAAAATACCTCTCTTTTGTACCTAATCGCCCAATGGTTGGAATCCTTATTGTCATAGCATATATGGGTCTCTAGAATGATTACCGGATCCGTCAAACTTGAGAATGTTGAATGGGCTACATACTGAAGGTTGTGTGATTCTAACCAAGATTCATGGAGTTGGCAGATTGGGATTCTTGACATGTTTCAGCATTATTGGATGCGAGACCTTAAGAATATTACAAGATCTATATAACCTTAAAAAGTTACAAAATCCTTAGATTAGGAAGTGCAGGAATCTTAGCGAGAATCAGGGTGTGTTGGCACATTGGAATCCTTGGAGGAGTTGGACATAACTGAGTGTGAGTCATTTAGGAAACTTATGGAGGCTGAAAGCTAAGCACTGCAAGAAGCTAACTGAGATTCAAGTTGGCAATAATCAAGTGGAAGTATTGGATGTTAGGTTGATATATCCTGGGAAACAATTACTAGATCTTACATAGTCAAAGAAATCATGGGAACTAAATTGTGTTTCTTACATGGCCTAAATGATATTGATCCAAAAAAACTCTTGATTGATGTTGGGTGCTCAAAGTTACAGATGGCTTTGTCTTGACAAGTTTATTCCTTCTTCCACTATCTCAAATGAACCTGACTTTATTGCATTTAAACTGAGTAGATCTATGAATTCTATATATTTTTTTCTTTCTTTTTGTTGCTGTTTATAAGAATTGGTTCTAAAACCCAAACAAGTTCTTTTGTGAAGAACCATTGTGGAAAAGAAGCACACAGTAACTTTAGATTTGAATGGCATTGCCATTATTTCTTTTTTTGTTGTTCAGACATCAAACTGGTTAAAGAATTTTGATTTTTCAATTACGAACCTTTTTCTTTTCTTTCTTTCTTTCTTTTAGCCTTTGGGCTTCTGTGAAGGTTTTGTACATTTGAGTAACTAATGCTAATGCAATTACACATGGTTCCCATTTTTGGTATTACAGTTTCAAGTGATTTCCTGATCCCCTTCCAAAGCTGCTGCTCTACAGAGCAATTATTTTTCACTCCATTGTAGAATGACTTTTAACATGAGAATCGTGGAACAAATAAACCACTCCTCAAAGCTTCTCCTATGACATTAACCATGGCAAATGGGCATGGTATCCTTATGTTCCTAGGCAATCATGGTTATGAAATTTATGACCAATATTCCTGAGTTCTTTAAATCTCAAGTTTCAGTGGATTAACTCCCAATGTTCATACATCATTATTAGAGTAATTCTGTTGGAGTTCATAAAGTTTCCAAGCTTAGCAATTAACATGTATGATAAAGCCTTATACAGCTTTTGTATATGTATGTGCTTCTCGACACCAGTTTTTGTACAAGTGCTTCTCTCATGCTAGAATCAATGATTTGTGCAAGTGCTTCTCTCATGCTAGAATCTATTTGCTGATGAAGAATTGAAGCATGAGTGTGCGCTTTCATTCATTTGTGCTGCCTGCCGGGGATGCCCCCAACAACTCCATAAATTCATTTCAGATTTAGCATATCATCCTTTGGTACAACCTTTTGGGCCTTGGTATGGTCGTGAGAGGAATGAGCATATTAAAAAGCATATCTGATTTTACACCCTTTTTTGGGTGGAAATAGAGACATGCTTTTTCTAGGCAAGAACACAAAATTTGTTTGATCAAGATGGTTAGTCTTTTAGGGGATTCATGGATATATCTGTGGAACCAATCAGACCACACCACCTTACAGCACTGAGTTTCAGCATGGCTCCATCATAGGAAATGGCACATCTTCTGCTCAAGTTTCCTGAGGATAATGGTAGAAATATAAAACACATTCATCCAGTAGCTTATAATGCCCATAACCACCAATTGAAGCAAGGTAAATCTGCCAGCATATGCGAGAGACCAAGCATAGAAAGTGACAAGTTTAGAATTCACCTTCTCCAGAAGTACATCAAAATTTAAGATGTGTAGTCTTTAAGAACATAACAGCAACCCCAAATAACCAAAAGGAAAAGCCCTCATTAACATTTAATAAGGAGCTCAACAGTGCAGTCAACAAAATAAATTGAAAGACTTCCCATGATTTATGTAGGATTTCAGATATGTAGTCTTTCAGAAGATAAGAGCACCCCCAAATAACCAAAAGGAAAAGCCCTTATTAACATTCAATAAGGAGCTCAATTCCGATCTCAGCTCAAAAGTGCAGTCAACAAAATAAATTGAAGATTTTGCATGATTAATGTGACTCGGATGTTTTAAGAAATTCTGTAGAACGGAGTCTAGCACCGCAATCAAAGAGTTGTTTGCATGTCCAAACACAAACAGATCGTCCGCAAAACATACTAACGTGATCTATGGGGCTTCACAAAAGAGATGATAACCAAAAGGACCAGTATGTTAACCAATCCAAGCCAGTAGTTCTCTTAAGATTGTTTTCTTTACTTTTCCCTTTTCTCTTCTTCTTCTTCTTCTTCTTCTTCTTTTTTTTTTTTTTTTTTTTTTTTTTTTTTTTTCAGCTGAAGGAATTCCGAATTTAGTTCAATAATATATGTAATCTTTTTCAGACTGACTCTCTGTTTATAACATGACTGGTTGACACATATTTTGAACTACTTCAATAAAAGATAGTTATGATAAGTGTGTTTGGCAGGAATTAAATGGTACCTCAAGTAGAAAATCTGTTGCCTTTCTGTGGAAGATTTGGAGCTGCACAGTGAGGTAAGAGATTTGACAAAAAATCTTGAAGAAAAAGAATGAAAAATAAGAAGATATCCTTTATACAGTCCCTTTTTAATATGTTAATGCAACTTGAGGTAGGAAAAAGTCCAGCAGCTTAATTTGTAGAGCATTTCTCAATTCATTAATTCATGTGTATAATGTGCTCATGGCCCTCTTTTTTCTTTTCTTTTTTTCCTCTGTTGTTTATATACATGTTATACATTGCTTATTAATGAATGTTCAAGAATTTATGATCTATTTCACAAATCAAAAGTGTGTCAATATTTGAAATCTGTATGCGTGCTACACAAACATCATAGGATATATCTTCGTAGTAATGCTTTGAGAGAATTTAAGATTTGCCACTCAAAGGCTTTTTCTCTCTTTCTTTTGGTTTTCGATGGTTGTATACTTTCTAATTTTCACTAAAAAGAGAGAAATGGCATAAGGATACTTCCTTAATGTTCATGTACATATTGAATCAACTGTCTGGAGAAATAAGAAATGACAAAGCACTTGGAGTTGAAGCCCAGAGAACTTTGTCTAACAAAAATGCACCATAACATGAAGTTGGAGACTGTCAAGTGGCCGAGTTGAAGGAAGAAATTATAAAAGAAAGAAAAAGATGAAGAGTTGCAGAATAAACAAACCAAATGAAGGAAGAGTTGTTCAAAGAAAGAAATTGGATGAAGCAAGAGATGGAAGAAAGCTGCAGAGGCTTTTAACAGTATGCATACACAAACAGTGGGTTCAGTTAATTTTGTCATGATGAGCAATATTAATTTCTACATTTCAATTTGCGATTGACGGTTCACTTCACCACAGGTTAATGAAGTGACTGCACAAGTTGTCGTGTACTTATCTGTCTTATTTTATAAGTTATCTTTTCTTTCTAAATTTTACATTTGAGCAGTCCCACAGTTTCACAGATGCGGTTAAGAGATATTGTGTCTTCTTTTCTTCCTCTTCAGATTGAGAAATAATGGATTTGTGTCTCATTTGTTGCAAGTTACATTCTTTGACGCACTGTGGTTCCAGATTTGAGACCCTAAGTAGGTAGAACTTGAGACGACACTAGTGTTAGATGCTGTTAGGAAACTGGGAGTATGCCATGTGGAGGAGAGAGAATGGGATTATAACTACCAACTACTGGGGGGGAAATATGTGAGAAGAGGCATCAGTGTTTTATGCAAGTTTTGGGCAGGCTTTGGCTGAGGGCACTGTGAGGTGTAGGGGGAGTGACTAGCACCATCAAAACCAGTTCTATCTTTAGTTTCTTGCTGTAATTCTGTTTCAAGCAATTCCAATATTAACCTGGTAATTGCATCCTATTAGTATTTCTTCTATTTGATTCCTCAAATTGGATTTGTGTAGGCCGCTGTTCCAGTTTCTACATTTCAGTATGCTGATAAAGACGGATTGGTAGTAGAAAATAAGAATGGAAATGCTTCTACTTTGGTGCGTTGCTTCAATGAATAATGAAGCAGAGTATGGCTGAAAAACAATTTGTTCTTACATTTGATTCCCCCTAAATTCTATCTTGATAGCCATCCAAAATATTGTTGGATAAAATTTTCATTTTTTCAATATATCATGAAAAATGTATTTTGATTACTTTGCAAAAATCTTAGTTACAGAGCAAAGGATACTACCAGGGTAATTGTTGTAATGTGAGGAATTGCTCCTCTAAAAGTATTTTATTCACAAGACCCCAATAGGATATTTATAGTTATAACCTAGTTAAGTCCTATACTAAGTAGGAAAAGGAAATCTAGAAATAAAACTCTAGACTTATGAGGAAACATAATCCTATTCTAATTAGGAAACCTCCATCCAGTTTTCAAGGTACCAAGATAATATTAAAGGGCAGTTGCTCACCCAAGGCCCGACTCCATGCTTTTCTTTCAATGAATGTTAAATTATACATACCTTGCATATGATTTTGATGAATTATAGAGGCTACTGTAACTTTGTTAAAGCTTTAAATTTCATAATTTTGAGCAATCAAAATTTGGTAGTATATCCTTGTAAGGTACCTAAGATAAATCCCAATGCATGTGATCCATGATTTTCGGTTTGCACAAACATCACTGTGTTACATGTAATGATGAATGACTAATTTGTTTTGCAATTTTTAGGGTGATGGCCGGAACTTGGGAAGTTGTCTTTTGTAAGGAATGACAAGGTGGTCCGGGGGTTCAAGACCGAAAAGAGCCTCAACTAAAATGTTAGGCAAAAAGGGCCAACGTGTAAAAAAGGTAAGTAATCAAGTTGGTAGATTGAGAGTAACTTGGGCTTTAGTCTCTTGATAGTCATGAGTAATAGTGGGAAATCTATTTTTCAGACTTCGAATGATCATGGTTTGGATTTAGCCAAAACTTGTTGTTTGTGATTGTTAACTGACTCCCATGGCCCTTTGTATCACACCATAGACAACTAAGTTATTGTATATAGCCAGCCTTAATATATGGCTCCTCTTCTATGTTCTCATCTTCTTTGCTTGCAGGTGATTTTCTTTTTTTCGTTTATTTAATTTTCTTTACCGAAAACTTAGAGAAGACCTATACCCCTATCCGTCTTCAAGGCCAACCCTCTTTGCATCCTTTTCTCTGAGACCTTTCACAAGTTAAGAGAGATGATGCTCTGTGGCACTTGTTTATTTTTAGCCACTACTCTATCTTACAATGTTTATATGGGCTAACGGATCCGATGTTTCTTGTAACAGTTTTTTGATATGATATGGTCATCAGGAATCATAGAATCCATCAATACCACACGGACGTCAATTGGTGTTGGATATTGTTCTATCGTGCATTTTGTTGGGAAGCCATCAACCAACTTAGCAAGATCAAGAACAAGTAGGTGTTCTTTGTTTCATGTGTTTTTACAGGTCTGCTACTTTCTTGGTGTGGGGTCCTCTCATAAAGTGAGAAATAGTCATAAAAATGTGGAAAATGAGATTTCTCTCTCAGCCACTATATTTGACAAAGTGAAAGGGAGGGAATCTCTCTCTCTCCTGATCTGCTGATCTCTCTAAATCTCGTATGGGTGACAAACCCATTAATGAGGATAGCACCTCCTTTGACAAAATGACAAAGGAGATAAGAGATCCATTTCTCTCTCTTTAACTCCATCTATAAATAGGAGGGGGGGGGGGGGGGTTTCTTGAGGGGAGAGAAATAAGGGAGCAAGGGAACTCATTAAGTTCTAAGAACTGAGTGAAGTGCTTTCTATGCTGGAGTAATGGGTTTGAAATTCTTCAAGGGTTGAGAGTGCATGTGAGTTGAGAGAGGGTGTACAGGGGTATTCGGTTTTGGATACAGGGTTGGGTTTGGTTATAAATCCAAGCATTGTACAAGTGTTATATTTCAACTTTCTCATAGTGAAAAGTCTCATTGCGCTCGTGGATGTAGGCAAAGCCGAACCACATATATTGTTGTGTCTGTGTTTCTTTTGTGATTATTTATTTTGTTATCTTTCACATGGTCCCACACAAGTACTATTCACGTGGGCCTCACACAGGCACTATTCACACGAGTGCTATTCACGAATACATATTTGTATTGTTTTTCTCTGTCGATCTTTTACACAGGCGGGAAAAGAGTAAACCGTTTATCGGTATTTTTTTCCAACACTTGGCTCTGATCTAAGCTTTTGGACGGACTCATATATGTTTTGTTTATCACTTGTTAGTATATCCGGGACTCGAGATATAAAAAATGTTTAAACAATCAAAGGTAACTCCTTCTACTATACCTTGTACAGCTTTCTATTGGCAAAAAGCTCTGAATATTCTACCCCCACTAGCCTTGGTGAAAACCCATCTTTGAATGACCGGTCACCACGCATCCCTGTACTATATATTTTTTTAACCTCAATGGCCTGTAGTGGCTGACCCAGCACTTACATTTGCAGGGTAATCCAGAGTCATTAGAGACTACTGTGTGGTGTTTTTGTTTTGTGAAAGATGTTAGGTGCTTGAATCAAAAGACTGGTTTTGTTAATCATGGAGGTCTACTCGCAGCCGTTGTAGCTGGATTTTGGAAGCGGTGTTTCAGGATGTGGATGTGGGAAGGTGATCTCTTATGCTCCAAAACCAGCTGCCCTAATTTAGCGGATTTTATCAGAAGCTAGATTACCATGGCCTTACTATCCAAGCTCCAGTTTATTTGTGGATAGTGACTTCCTTTTGATGCTATGTGTTATTAGTTGTGCTGTCTTGGCCTTATTTATAACAGGGCAACATGCTTGGTTATATACCCAAAGTTCCATGTAGTACCTACATTTCTTAATACCATGCATCTATTTTGTTTTATCCAAAAAGAAAGTTGAGTAGAAGAGGGACAACAGACTGGAATTAAGATGAAAAATATAATAGAGTTGCAAGTCCACCTGTGATTCCTATTGAAGTTTCACAAGGCAGCCTACTGAGAATCTCACCCAGGTGCTATGGTCCTACAGTTTTCTCCCAACACAAAACTTCACCAGCAAAATCATGGGTAAGGCCTGTGGCCTTTTCACATTATTTGGGAATGAACAGTGATTCAGCTTGGATGCAATTATCATAGTCTCCCAGATTCAGCATATTCAAGTGGAGTTAAATGCGATTCTGGTTTTCTTTGTGGAGCTTTAATTGGACTTGGGACTTTGGGAGTGGTTTTATTGCCAAGCTGTAAGGTTTGGTTTCAAAATTCTGGTGGTGAAAACAGATTTGCCCAGTGTGAATTAAAAGATAGCTCCAACTTTTCTATTGAGATTATGGCAGTTGTTCAGAACATTCTCTATGTCAAGAGCCTCTTTAGGATAAAGATTGTTTTTTTTTTATAGATCATCTGCAATGCTTAGCAATGCAGCACTATAAACTAACATGTAGAAGGTACCAATTTAACAGCTGAAATTAAAATGGATTCAATTAAATTTTTTTTTTTTTTGGATTAAATTAAATTAGAAGACCCTAAAATTAAACCCGTCTAACATATATCATGTTATCTGGCCGTAGAGTTAAACCCATTATGCACGACCATTCGAGATCAATCAATTTCTCGCTTCTCCCTTTATCTCCCCATTAGTACATCTAAGGGAGGTGTTTAGGGTTCTGTGACTCTTTGTGTAGAGGAACCGAGGGGGTTTTAGTCCCTCACATCCCTTGCTTCCGCACTTATCCTTTCGCAAGGATCCTCATTAGGAGTTGGTCAGATATTTTGCTCTAGCACAACAAATCATACCACGTTAGATTGTAATGAGCATAGAAAGTAAAGATGATCCAAGCGGGTTGAACCAGAATTGGTCTTAGTCTGTGTGGAAGAAATCGGTTCTTGCCAAACCAAACATATGCAGACAAACAGTCCGAGGGTTTCTTGGTCACGAAGAAATATGATCAATAAGGAAGGAAACATGATCCACTCAGGATAGGCAATCTTGTTTAAATGGAAAACCATAACTAATTGCCAAGAGGAGGGTAAAACCCTACGATCATATGGCTAAGGATAAGATTTTCCAAACAATCAAATGGACGAGAGTAAAAGGGTAGGACCTATATAAGTTGATGACAAAACACTTGAAGAAGTAATTGAATCGTTTCCCTCTAATTCATCCTTCAATTTGCCTAGCCAAAGCCCATTGATGGTGTTCTAATGACTTAACCATCGAAGGTGGTTTCCCGACCGACGAGTCGACCCACATTTGACGTTTGTTTTGCAGGCCTCCGGCAGTTGGACAATTTTCAGACACATCAAATTGGTTCTTGATAAACATTTTTTAGCTTGTAGTTTTTTTCTTTCTTCTCTTTATGTCTTCTAAACTTCTTTGCAAACAAAGAAATCCCACCAAGAAGAGTCGCTGAAAACACCTATTCAGTTATCAAATAACCCAGCCATGGTTGATCTAGAACCCTTGCACAGATAACTGGTCAATCCTTCTATCTATTATAGCAATCGTGGGAAAAAGAAAAAAGGAAAAAAAAAATCAGTTCTTCATTCTAAAGCAGGCAAAATGGGTTAATTATGCGAGGAACTATTTTCTAGTTTTGAATCCTCTACCTTGGTTCTAATAGAGTGCAATTGATTGCATATTGCAAGTCCAAGGATGAAAATACTCGGAAGTTTTCAGGATTATTCAAAACAAAGTTTCGGTTCACCAAATAATTCGTTCAATCCCTGAATCATGAATTACACCCTAAACACTGGCCCTCAAGGAAGGTAAGATTAGTTCTCTGAGACAGAAGGGAGGGGCTGTGCAGCAGAGTCTTAGGTGGCAATAGCTTTTTCGGCATGGGTAACTCTTGAATCGCCGGCAACGGTATTTATAGAGCCAAGCAGAAGCCAACTGTCTCATAGAGGTTGGGGTATTCGATTCGGGCATAAAAGGTGAACCTAGAAAATGGGTCTGTTTCGTAAAAGGATACTCAAACAATTCTAACCATTAGATTGTAATTTTCCATGAGGTGTCTTAAGAGACTGCACTGTTGTGCATTACAAACAATCTACACAACAAACCGTTTTTGTCTGCCTCTTTAATTCTTAATGTTTCTCCTCCGATCCAACATCTTGCTATGGTTGCCTGCAGGGGCAGACCCAGGATACAATACTGGGGGGCCGAAGAATGAAAGCCAGATAACCTTCCCAGTTGAAGAAACACTAATATTTTTTTACAACACATATTGTGTGGGCCCTTATATTTTGTGGGGCCTACACATATTTAAAAAAAGAGTAAATTATTGATAATGATACTTTTTTTTTTCAACAAAATATAGGTAAAATTAAAGCAACAATATAAAAAAATATATATACACATGACTTCAACCCTAAAAAGTTAGATACAAGCCAAAATTTTCTTTGGTAGTAGAAGTAAACTAAATTTTTTTTTTTAGGTAAGAGAAGCAAATCAATGGTAGTTAGTTACCTACTAACTATAGACATTTTATGCATAATCCAAAATCAAATAACAAAAATTGCAAAAGAAATAAAGAAGCATAGAATATAAAATCAAATAAAAAGAATAACAAAAATATAATTTGATTTATTGTGGCGTTTTCTAAACACCGCCATAGGCTTTAGCATTATTTTTGCCGGCGTTTTTTAAAAATGCAGTTAAAAGTTATTTATTGCGGCGTTTTTAAAACTCCACCGTAGACTTCAACATTATTTTTCTCGGCGTTTTTTATAAACGCCATCATATGTGACATGCTGGCATTTACAAAACGCTAGGATACGTTTTTTTAATTAAAAAAAATTTGCTTTCCAGAAAGCCAAATTCAATTTTGGTGAATTTTCTATTTCGATAGTATTTGAACCAGCCAAAACTCGCCAAATTTCGACAAAATGTTTTACCGTGACATGCACCAGAAGACTAGGTAAGGTGGGACTTAAAGACCTAGTTCTTCACGTTTCACTGAGTTGGTTAATAGATAGAGTGGAGCGTAACATGAAAACATCATTGCTTCTTATTTTCTCCATTCTCTTTTTTCTTGTTGGAAAATTTTCTATACCAATTAAAAGAATTACTAATCATCACATGAATTATAATACCAAGATGAAAAGATCTAGACTCCAAAATCCCTCACAGCACTTAAATCCAAATATTCCAAATTATGAGTTATCTACACATAGATAATCATACCATAGACAAAGATAGAATGGAGGAGAAAAAAGAAATGAAAAGAAGACCAGCGTAAAGCATGCCTACACTCCCAATCCACAAATTAAGAACATTTCAAAGAACTCATCACACAAATTGTTGTGACCCCCTTGGGAAGTCACCAATGCTCCCTTCGGGAAGATTCACCAGCACCCTCTAGGGACATGTAGACACTCCCTCGGGGAAGTCACCAATACCCCCTCGGAAGATTCACAAGCAGTCAAGCACCCTTTCGAGACATATAAATTTCTCTCGAAAAGGAATAGATGACTCCTCGGAGAACATACAAAGCACCCCTCAAGATGACTTGAAGAACCCCTCGGGGAACCCCGTAAACATTCCCTCGAGAAGTTGGAGAACCTCTCCTCTGGAAGATCCCTTGGGAATCACTTGGGATAGGCTAGGGCAGTGTAAGAACGCCCATCACCACGTTCGAAGAAGGCTTTGAAGAAGGACTAAGTCAAAAGGGCTAGTTATAGAAATAACTGCTCAATAAGCCCACAATGAAACATGGGGGAGTGACTCTCGGAGTAACGGCTCCATTAAAGTGCTACTAAGAAAAGGAACGTGCCTCGTAAGGCAACTAGCCCCACTCTTCAATTAGTGAGCAAAATCAACGAAAAGGTTGCCTCAAGGTAACTACTATATAAACCCCATTCGTGAGATTGGCAAGGTATGAGACTTTACTCACTATCATTCCTTAAGCTCTGAGAACCCTCTCAGAGACTTCCTACTCGAGTCACATTGAAGAAGCCCTCAAAAGGTCGTCCAATTACTCAAGTGACGTGAAGAAGGTCTAGACACAACACAAATTAAAAGAATAAAACTAAAAATCACTTCGCAACTCATTCAATATCAAAAAATACACAATAAACTTTGAAATGAACTACTCAATAACAGACCTCAGTCGACATTTTCATCAGCAAGAATTTTGAGCTTCTTCTGCAGAGACACTGCCTTCTTCCATCATCTCATCTCACGTGTTGAAAAGTTTTTATTTGGACTATTAAGAATTGAAAACTTGGAAATCCCCCTTATTTTTAAAGCTATAGTCTACACGAATAATAAGAAAACTATTAATAATAACAACAGATACCACAAGACGAGTCCGGACCAGCGACCCCGACAGGGAGACGCTTCCTGACCACAAACATTAGTGAGGCCCACGGTGAAAAACACTTCTTGAAAAAAATTAAAAAAAGTTTTTTTTTCACCAATGGGACCCACTGGTTTTTGTGTTCAAGAAGCCATGGGGGAGAAGATCCGGATTCCCACAAGACATCATAATCAAGATACCTGACTGACCCATACATTTTATCAGCCAAAGATCTCCTTAGGATAAAATTATAATTGGCTGAGAAACAATTAATATCTAAATATAGGATATTGAACCACAAAATTTTCTCAATATATTATCAAATAATGCTTGTTGACCCAAAACCCAGTCGGGTAGTTAATGGGCATGACACAGATCTAAATCTTTAGGTGATGTGTGTCTATTCCTCTTAAATAGTAACAATTTTAATTAAACATAAAATAGGATGTCAATGCTTAAGTCATTGCAATTTACTCTTATTATTATTTTTTTTTTAATTTCGGCTATTAGATCTTGATTGGATGGTGTTAAACTACATTGGATAAAATACCCATCAAAATCCACAACTTAAAAATCATTAGAAATAAAAAATTAAAAGCAACTAGTTAAGGATAATATATTTAAATCACACATTAATAAGGGTAATTTAAAATTTGTAAAATTACTTAACCATGATTAACCTAATTACTAAAGGAATGTATCAATGTGCTAAGAGACATTTTAAGTATCTATGCTAACTTTTATATTTTTAGAATATCTATAATTTTGCTATATAGTTGGAATGTCTCTGAAATTTTATTTTATTTGATAGTATACTTAGTCATTAACATACCTCTTTTGATAGAGCATGCAAATCTCAAATATGAATTTAATCTTAAAAAAGGATGGATCATGGATGTTCTTTTATTTTTTTAAAAAAATATTTGATCAAGTAGAGCAATGGACTATGTGCATTGTATATGTGGTGGGTGAGCCTTTTTGGTCCTATCAACTCATTTCCATGAAGAAAAAGTGTGGGAACTGATAAGAAAAGTGTACAAATTCTTCCCGGAAAACATAAAAGGAGAAATGATGCTTGAGTCCAAGTCGTTCCTTCTTTTTTTTTCTTCCAATGATGCTGTCATCCCATCGAAAATTGGTCAAAAATAGTTTGACGAAATTATTTTGTTTTCTGGTCTTTCGTGTTTCTTGTAAGAACAGAAAAATTGGTCAAAAATAGTTTGATGAAATTATTTTGTTTTACATGATTTTTATAATATAAATTAAAATTAATAAAAATATTTACTTTTGAAAAATATTTTTTATACAACTATTTATTATATGTTTATTTTTTGAAACAAAAGTTGGGTGCAGGCTAGATTTAATGAAAAAAATTTAGAGAAGAGGTATTCATAGAATTTGATATTCTAAACATAGGAACTCTACAAATACCTTAATATGTATTTGATTTCAAAAGCAAGTTTTATCAAATGTATAAAAACGTGTTTCTTCTTCTAGAACTATTATTTATATTTTTCAAAGTAGAAATAATGTGGGCTAATAAAATAGGTCATAAGTAGACCTGTAAATGAATAGTAAAAATTTGCTTCCGAATTCGTATTCATATTCGTTTAAGGGTATTCGAATCCGAAAATTTTCTTACTGAAAGATAAATGTATATTTATCCAATTAGAATAAAGTAATAAATTTTTTTTCCTTTGAAAATGACTGATAATCATATCTAAAAACGGATAATTGATAACTGAAAAATAAAAAATTATCCTATTAGAGTAAAGTATTAAACATTTTTTCTCTAAAAAATGTTAATAATTGGATTTGGAATACAGGTGATCCGTAACCGGAAAATAAAAAGTCGAAAATCAGAAGTTAACAATTAATAATTGGATAGTTTATTGATCGGATATTCGATAAAGTTCCAAATTCGAATTTGGACATATTCTAAAAATTTCCATTGGACTCGGATTTGGATAGCGGATTTACTAATCAAATTCGGATTTAGATAGTGGTATATCCAAGTTGAATCCGACCCGATCCGTTTCTTTTTTTTTTTTTTTTGGTAATTCAAAGTTTTATTTAAAAACTGAGCAGGGGTTACACTTAGCATCCTGGTTACAAGCATCAAGAAGCCTAGTCTAAGGGTGTGGTTGATATTTTGTAACCTTTTTGGAGAACACTTTTAGTGTTCTTTTGTTCTTAAATAACAAAAGAACGAGTAACAGGTGTTTATTGAAATGGTGTGTTCTTTTATTCTTGAAAAATGAACCAGTGAGAACAATGGCTTCTGTAGAAAACGTAAGACTTGCTCTTTTAGGGGAATAGGAACTTGACGAAATGATCTTGACGGTGAAGATTTTTGGAGACCATCCCACTTTCACTCCTACTCATAAAACCCCTCACCCGTACTCTCTTCGCCCACTCCTTTGCTCGAAAATAGGATTTTTCATAATGTGTGCTCAATTAAGAAATCTTTTTAGAACAAATTTATCAAGTGAACATTTCCAAACATAGAAAGGTCTCCTAGTAGAGAAACATGTAAAAATAGTTTAATACAAGGGCTGGTCTCTCACAATGAAAATGTTGTCAAAATACATATAATAATAATACCTTTTTGCCAATGCAATACTCACTTTTGTTCATTTTTTTTAAAATATTCATATTGAACACAAACATTGCACTTCCGAGTAACTTCTTTGCTTCGTCAAAGCAAAATTAAATTTATATTTTGGTTGCTTGTGTCAAACCGATCTTCAATACTTGATTGAATTAAATCACTTATAAAATTTGAGAACGTGTGAAAGTAAAATGATATTACTAGCTAATGGTAATGGGGTGGGTTATCCATGCAAAATCTTTGCATCGTCTAAGTCATCATAATAAAGATTACACATATGCTTAAATTTATTAATCTAAGCATTTTTAGATAGAAGATGCTAGGTTTTTTATAAAATCTATATTAAGTTTCAAACTTAGTTTTTGCATTTCTTTGATTTAATTGTTGTTAGTGTGTGGGACCCATGAGGTAAGGGTGGTAATGAGGCACACATGAGTAAAGGATGCCCTTCATGACCTTGGTTATGAGGCTCTTCATGACAATGGTCATGGGTCTTAAAGGTCTTGATCATGGTGGTGAGGTGGGCTTACTTGAAGGGTGAAATTTACTTAAATTCTAACTCTTGACCATCAATTCTCATTTTAACTTCATGACCATTCATGGCCATTATCATGAGTGGGGTTAAGGTTATCGAATGGATTAAATCCAATTCATTGCCTTAAGAATCCTAAGGAGTGTAAGGTGTGGTTTGAGCCTATATAAACCCAACCCTTCTTTGCATGTGGTGTACAATTGAGACACTCTCCTCACTCTCACATTATTTGTGTTACAAAGTTAATTTCTTTCTTTGAATTTATCTAAGTGTTGTGCTCTAGTTTTGGCTCCTTGAAGGGATTAGAAGAACTACCTCATCTTCTAGTTGGAAGTTGCTTTATCTTGGAGGTGGTGGTGCGAAGAACCCTTGGTAGTAAGGTGCATCAATTACCTTAAAGACAGCACTCAAGGTGTGATTCAACCTCATTGATCGGTGGTTTGTTCGATTGCAATATCAAGCTCTTCGGTTTGGCTAAGGATCTTCATCTTTCAATTGTATTGCAATTTCATTTTTGTATTTTGTAGAATTTGTAATACAATTACCCAAACAGAGGATTATATGTATTTACGGACTTAGTTACAAGTTTTTCAAATTGGGGTGATTCGATCACAAATTTCGTAATCTAGCTCTAGGTTTTTCATAGAGAAAGAGCACACTGGACCAAAGTGAATGAATGAAATTTAAATTTATTGTTGAGCTTTGATTTTTTTTTTTTTTTTTTTTTTTTTTTTTTTGGTAAATAGACTTTCAATTAACATAGGGGCAAGAATAACCCAAGACATCCTGATTACATGCTTCAAGAAGCCAAGGAACGGAATTAAGCAGGACAATCCTACTTGCCACGGACTGGGCCTTCCTAGCTAGACAGTCGGCTACAGAATTAGCCCATCTAGAGACATATTGAACCGACCAAGACGGTTCTAAGCCTATCAAAGATCGGATATCCTCAACCACACGTTGGGAATCTAATTGAATAGGGCAAAACGGGTCTTCAAAATAGTGAACCAGGTTCCACGAATCGCTCTCAAATATGACATTAACCAGGTCGTTCTGCTTCGCCCAAACGAATGCTTCTCTGAGAGCCATCGCTTCTCCCGTGAGGATGGAAGACGAAACAGAGGGGATTGATGCTGCCAGAAGACACGATCCTTCGTGATCTCTTAAAATAAACCCCATCCCAGCGATATTACCTTCATCAGAGAGCGCAAAATCAGAGTTCATCTTCATAAACCGGGGCGGAGGAGAAACCCAAGATCTGATCGCTGCTCCTGAAGAGTCATCCATCGCCTGCGATTTACTCCAAAATTCCAGGTAAGCCTTCCATGATCTGTCCACAATACATTCAGGGTTCCATTTCGAATTTTTGAAGACAAGATCGTTTCTTGCCAACCAGGAGAACCAGCAAGTGAAAGCGAAGAGACTGAAGGTTTCCTTACTCGTTTTCGAGTTTGGGAATTGCAATTTCCCCCATCTGTTGATCATCTCTGATAAAGATTTCTGGTCGCTCGATTCTATTATGCAGGAGAGTCCCATGCCAAACCAGATCGCCCGAGAAGAATTGCATTCGAATAAGATATGATCAATTGACTCCACAGCCGAAACACATCTCCTGCAGGTAGGGTCAATTTTGATCTGTCTCTTTACCAAATTATCTCCTGTTGCAGTAGCTTGATTAACAGCCTTCCACAGAAAGGATTGAATTTTGGGGTAACAGTGTGCTTTCCAGATCAACTTCCATGCTTCAGAAGATACTTCTTCCCAAAGAGGATGGTGAGACGATGAAGGAGCCAATGACATTTGGGCGTCCCTATGATTACACAGGAGGTGATAGGCACTTTTAGCCGAAAATACTCCATTAGAAGCTCCTCCCCAACACACAGAATCTTCAGAAGGTATTCGGCCAATTTGAATTCTTAGAATTTGTTTCATTTCCTGATTTGTAAACAAGTGCTTTAATAACTCCCTTTTCCATGATCTGGTGATGGGCTCAATAAGATCGGAGACCCATTGAATTTGGCACCCGCTAGGTTTAGCAGAAGAGATTCTGAAATTTGGTAGTCCTGGAACCCAGTTTGAATCCCAAATTGGAGTGGAAACTCCATTGCCAATCATTTGAAAAAGACCTAGCTAAAGGACCTCCCTGCCTTTAATAATGCTTTGCCAAGCCCAAGAAGAACTAGCCCCTTTTCTAGCTTCCAAAAAACTGCAATTGGGATAATAAACTGACTTCATGAATTTTGCCCACTCGGAATCAGGTTGAGACCAAAGTCTCCAAGCCACCTTAGAAAGCAGAGCCCGATTGTGAAGTATAGGATCTCGGAAACCAAGGCCACCCTTAGCCTTAGATCTGCACAGTCTAGACCATGACATCCAATGAATTTTGTGTTCATCTCCCTTCTGACCCCAATAAAAATTTGTGATTGATTTCCTAATGTCATTATGGAGATCCATTGGCAAAAGGAAATGAGATCCTGCATAGGTTGAAGTAGCAGAAGCCACAGATTTAATAAGTACTTCCTGTCTTGCCTGAGATAGCAATTTGGCCTTCCAACCAAGGTTTTTTTTGCTTATCTTCTCCCCCACATCTTTAAAGATGGTTGACTTCTTAACACCGAAATCAGAAGGAAGGCCCAAATACTTTGAGGGACCTTCGCCATACTTGATTTTGAGGACTCTAGCAAACCATCTTTGAAACCGAGCAGGAGTGTTGGGGCTGAAAGTAAAGGAGGACTTGCTCTCATTGATTGCTTGACCACTAGCTTGGCAATATAGCTCCATGCAAGCCTTGAGATGACTGATTTGTTGAAGGTTCACTTCGGAAAACATCAAGCAGTCGTCAGCAAAAAGTAGATGAGAGATACTAGGAGCCCTGGTTTTAACACTGATTCCCTTGATCAAGCCTTGATTTTCCGCCACATTCATAATAGAACTGAGAATTTGAGATCCCAAAATAAAAATAAATGGGGATAGGGGGTCACCTTGTCGGATTCCACGAGAAGGACAAAAAGATCATTTCTCCACCCCGTTGACCAAGAGAGTATATGATACCGAGGTGGTGCATTCCATAACCATATTCACCCATCGCATAGAGAAACCAAGCTTGAGTAGAGCAGCTCTAATGAATGGCCATTCCAATCTGTCATATGCTTTCCGCATGTCCAGTTTCATGGCCATGAATTTCTTTTTCCCTTTTTTTCGATGTTTCACATAATGGAAAATTTCATGAGCCATAAAAATGTTATCAGAAATAAGTCTGTCAGGAACAAATGCTGATTGGGAAGGTGAAATGATACCTGTGAGAGAATCTTTTAATCTATCAGCAAAAATCTTCGAGATAAGCTTGACCACCACCCCGCATAGACTGATTGGCCTATATTGATCTGGAGTCTCCGGATTAGAGCATTTTGGAATGAGGCATACAAAGGTTCTGTTTAGCTCTTTAGGCATAATTCCTGATATAAAGAAGTCTTTCACACACCTACATACTTCTTCTTTGGTAATATCCCAGAACTTCTGAAAGAAGATAGGGCGGAAGCCGTCTGGCCCTGGAGACTTCAAAGGACCCATGGATTTTAAGGAAGAGTGGATTTCCTCATCACTTGGGATTCTACATAAAGTTTCATTCAGTTCTTCATTCACCACGGGCTGGACATCATTCAAAGCAAGAGATAGAGCTGTAGGAGAAATACCCTCAGAAGAAACCGCATCTTGAAAGTGATCCAATAATAAATCCTCCAATTGACCCTCATTGGAAGTCCCCTCATTGGAAGTCCAAGATCCATCCAATTTTTTGAGTTTAATAATTCTGTTCTTCTTCCTCCTAATAATAGTAGTAGCATGAAAGAAGCCTGAATTTTTATCACCCAATTTGATCCAATCAGTCCTTGACTTCTGTTGCCACAACATCTCCTCTCTGGCTAATTCTTCATCAAGAAGATCCTTTAGTCTCTCTTCTTCACCCATAAACTCAACATAATCCGCCTTTTTCTGGATCCTTTCAATATGGGCTTTTAAATCCTTAATTTTTTCTTGGACAATACCAAACTCCATTTTGTTCCATTTCTTAAATTCCCTCTTACAATTCTCCGATTTCTGGTAAAACGGGTGCATATCTCTTCTGCCATTATTAAGCTTCCAACCCCTTTCACCCACATTCTTACATCTTGAATGCCTCACCCACATTGCCTCAAACCGAAAGGGACGGATACCCCTTGATTTACCCCCTTCTGAATCCAATAAAACTGGGTTATGATCAGAACAATAGGCCGGCTTGATGATGACAGCCGCATCTTCAAAAAGCAAATTCCAATTCGCATTAGCCAAAACACGATCTAACTTAATGCGAATATTAGCAATTCCTCTACGCCTATTGTTCCAGGTAAAAGGAGGCCCATTAGACCCCAAGTCCATTAACCCACAATGAGAAATCATATCTTGGAATTGTATAGTATCCCTGCCTCTTTTGTTGCTACCTCCTGATATTTCATGCCAGTTCAAATAACTATTGAAATCACCCAAGCAAATCCACGCCCCAGATCTCAGATTCCCAATTCTTTTAATATGGTCCCAAACTTTCTGCCTCAAATGCTTGATTGGATTGCCATAAACACAAGTGAGAAATTTTTTTTTACCTTCAGCAGTAACTTCTAGGTCCATAATGTGTTCATCAGCTTCTAGTAGTATCACTTGAGTCCCATGATTCCATAATACAGCGAGCCCACCAGCAGAGCCCACTGAATTCACACATAAACAGTCAACAAAACCAAGCCTCCTCTTGATACCTATCATTCTAGCAGCTTGACTTTTGGTTTCAGCTAGGAATAAGATATCCGGAGATTCAGCCTTGGAGAGGTTTTTGAGAGCTCGAATTGCCCTGGTACTCCCCAGACCCTGACAATTCCAGCTGAGGATCCTCATAATGACCCGTGGGACTGATAAACCCCAGTCTCCACGGGTCCAGCTTCTAAAAAACGCTTACTTTCCTCCATCTGAACTGAATCATCACTGATTTCCACCCCTTTCTTTCTTGGCCTGCCTCTTCTGTTCTTAGAAACCACTCTAGAAGGGTCTGCAATATTCAAAATATTTCTCTTTCTTGATGAAGAGAGATCCACTGGACGTTTGGAAATATTTTGAGGGACTGGGCTCTTAATGTCAACAATGGGCCGAACTACTAGATTATTGTCCACACCACTGGGTTTGAATAAAGGGTTAGTGATCATAGGGGATGTTGTTGGGCTTAGTAAAGGAAGATAATCTTGAGGCCCATGAGATAATGAAGGAGAACTCAACGTTAATGGGTTAATCTGGGAAGATTCAATAGAAAGTTGAGTGGGAAATTGAAGCTGATGTGTCATGACACAGTCTGCAGAGTTTGACTTTAGGAGATCAGGAGCTTTAGGATGAGACAAATTGCATTTTGCAAGGTGGTTTAACAAGGAGATGACAGCGAGAGAGTGGTCTGGACAATTTCTGAGATACTCCTGAATAGGTAAGGGCAGCTGTTCTTGGTTCTCCTCACCGATTAAAGTTTTAGTTTTCTTTGCTGCTGTCTGTGAGACTACAGAGGTTTGATTATAGAAGTAAAACAAGCGTAAAGGGAGATGACTATGGAATTATAATAAAATTCTATAATAATAAGAAGTGTAAAGGGGCACAATCCTAAGTTTCGAAAAAAGCTTGTCTTTCTCAAACCGACAAGAGTTGGTGGAAATTTAATAGATTTTTTTTATAGGTAAAAGAGTAAATGCATGTGACAACAAAGAGAGCCATCGAGACAAGTGAATCCAATAAATTTCTTACTTTTTTTTTTTTTTTTTTGGTAGGACAATAAATTTCTTACAGAGCATCCAAGAAAGTGATAAGAATCTTCCCCTTTTAAAACAACACAGACAAAGCCATGTGATGGCGCATGTGAAATCACTGAAAACTATTAATTTTAAAATTAAGTCATGTGAGGATGTGAAAGTGATTAAGTTCTCGTAATGCGTAGAAGAAAGTGATAGGAACTTTCTCAAAAATCGAAAGCATCTTTGTTATCATTTCCTTTAATATTTTTACGCTCGTCTAAATTATGGTATGCAACTTCAGTAACTCCTCAGAGCTTCTCTTCTTTTTCTTCTACTTCATCATTATCGTCAATTACATCTAGTTTGAAGATGAGTTATGAAGTATTTTTGAGCTTTTATGGGAAAGACGTTCGTACCAGTTTTGCCGACCACCTCTACAATGCTTTAATAGGAGGTGGAGTTCAAACTTTCAGAGATTCTGAAGAACTTAAAAAAGGAAACAAGATTGAGGAGGAGTTATTCACTGCAATTCAGCAATCAAAGATCTCAATTCTCATATTCTCAGAGAATTATGCATCAAGTAAGTGGTGTCTCAAAGAACTAACCCATATATGTGAATGCAGAAGAACACTAGATCAGATAGTCATGCCCATTTTTTACAAGATTGAGCCAAGAAATGTGCGAAGCCAGAAAGGGAAATATGAGGAAGCCTTTAAGCAACACCAAAACAATAATGTATCAAATGTGCAAAAGTGGAAAGATGCAATGAAAGAAGTTGGAGAATTGGACGGTTGGCATGTCAAGGATGAAACGTGAGTCCAACAATTACATTTTACTCATTTGCGATTTATTCGTTCCACAAAATCATGATTAATAGCCAACCAAAAGAAGTTAGATTATTCATATAACCAATTTGTATTATTAGTTGTATGGTTTCAGGAAATATATATGAATGAATTATTAGAAAAATCATATTATTATTATTATTATTATTATTATTAGAAGAAAAAACTTAGGAACATCCCAAAATGAATTACAAAAAGTACACATCCTAAGAATACATCAATTTGGCAGTGAGATCCAAAATGTCTCTTAAATTTACACAACGGTACATTTTGTTAGCAACTTTTGTTAAGTCATGGTTAGTTAATCTCATACTTCCTAAATGTGGGACTTTGTGAAAAAGTGTGAAAAAGTGTGAAAAAGTAAAATATGAAACCACAATCAACACTTTTCCACAAAATCCTTTAATTTCATTTCCTTATATACATGGAGCCCATATGTTTTTTTTTCCATCTCTTTTTTTCCACCCCACCGTTGAAGACAAACACAACTTCAATGTGTTATGACTTTACAGTATTATCCTTTTGCCAACATTCAAATTAAGAAAAATTTTAGAGACACTCTAAAAGAATTAATTAAAATGTTATTCTAAATTTTTCCAGATAAACAATTAAAAATTTACAATATTTTTTAACCATTATATATTAATTTTTGAGAAAATAAATAATTCAAAATAATTTTAAAATTACAACAATATATTTTAAATTTTATTTAAATGATGAAATGATTTTTGCTTTCCATTCTATTTGTTTTAGGGAGTGAATTATCAAATAAATAAAATGCATGAAGGTTAGTAACAAAATTATAAGAATAATTAAGACATATTTAAATATAGTATGAGGACTAAAATTATTCGAGTAGATTAGTAAATTGGCTAAATATCTTTTTAATAAAATATATGCATAGTCGTTATTAAATTTTAAGAATAAGTTATTGAGAAAAAATTTTAAAATGATATTTTGGATAGTTAAGATCAAATTTTTATTAGATGAAAATGAAAAACATTAAAATAGGTAGTAACTAAATATTTTCAAAATTAATACCCAATTAAGGTAAGACTTTTTTAAGCAACCTTATGAAGTAATTTTTTTCAAATACATAGATCAAGGGAATTTTTTCAAAGTATTGACAAGAATTAAGGGTAATATTAAAAAGTAACAAGACATTAGCGATAATTTATAAATTATGAGATTATCTAATCATGATTGAATGAAATTTGCTAATGGAATATACCATTGTAAAAATTTAAGAGAATTTTTGGGGGTGTCTCTGCTAATTTGATATACTTTTAGGGTGTCTATACTTTTTACCATTCATTTTATGGTACCTCTACAGTTTTTCCAAAAAATAATATACAAAAGCAAAGTAATAATTCTATTAGTTGTAGACTGTGTAGTTACTGTTACATCAATTATGCTCACCATGTTTTATATTTGGCCAAACTGAAATGTGTAAATATATGCTCACCATGTTTACCCAAAACAAATGCTCATTATATATTTTGTTTTTCTTATTAGTTTGCTCTTCTTCTTTTTTTTCTTTTTTCAGGGTAGAAATATTCGTTAACTCATATCTTGTATCTTTTTTGTATTCTCTATAAAAACACGTTGAATCAAATTTGGGGTAAGTTAGCATAATTCTAGGAATTAGTTGTTAAGCTGCCCATTGAGGTATTGTTCATTATTTTGTATGTATTCTTTTTGGTAGTATTTTGTATATGTATTTATTTTATTACTAAAGTAAGGGAAAATGTCTCTCTCCTTATTACTTAGTCTCTATTTATTCTTATTTCCCTATCAAAAGTTTCACCTTTGATTCCTTCAAAAAGTAAACGTTCACTTCTCCACTACTGATATATGTTTTATTTATTTTTTATTTATTTTTATTATGAGGAAAAATAAAAACTTGCTTAAGAGCAGTTACATAATAGAGTTTTTGGTTCCATCCTTACCTTATGGCGATTAGCTGTTTCCTTAGCCAAACTAACATAAATTTCCTAGAGCATGTGGCAGTCAAATATAGAATACTTAACTTGTTTTGTTGCTTCGGCCACAACTACTAGTCTATGAAATATTACTAATTGGCATGGTCTAGTGGGTTTAGGCAAGAAATTTAACAGGTCATAATTGTTGCTCCATATTTCCTGAATCGCAGTCTTCAACGTTTTAACTTTGTTCACTCCCGCCTAGATTGCTACCAAAATTGCCTCCACCGCATCTGCATTGTCAATTCTTCCATCCTGTAGTACTGTATATGACCACTACTATATATTCCCATGCTCCACCCGACGCTTTCTATCCGTTCTCTGCTGATATTTTAACATGACCAAATTATCCTTTGTCTTTACTTCTTTAATCAATTATGTTGATTCTTAATTGTTTTTTACGTTTTTTTTTTACTTCATTTTCTCCCTCTTTATTGGAATCCATACCTAGATGTATTTTTTAAATTTTTTTCTTCCTCATTCTTTTATCAGAATCCAATAAACATGATTAGATGCCATTCTCTCCACTATAGTGCTACAATTGATGAAGATTGATAAGGGAGAAATAAACTAGCTCGAACCAGTTTGGATAAACCCAGGTCGGACCAGGTCGGTTAACCCAGGTCGAACCAGGTCGGTTAAACCCAGGTCAAACCAGGTCGGTTAAACCCAGGTCGAACCATTTCGGATACACCCAGTTCGAATAGACCAAGTTAAGGTCGGTTATACAAGCGTAAAGGCAGGATAACAAAGTGAATCCTAGTAGATTGATAACCGAAGACAAAGTATTCGACTGGGACTCAATAACTCATATTTGAGTAGGACTCAATCACTAAAGTTCGTATTGCAGTCCAAACAATGTTTTAGTTCGAGACGAACTCATACGTGAAAAACCTATAAAAAGGTAAGGGAGCACAAGAGAAAAGTACGCTGAATAGAACTATCATTATTGTTCATTACTTTCTTGTCTTCCTTAGTCGGATTCACTAGATCGTCGGAGGTGAAAACTCGACCTCCACGGTCGAGCTTATTCTTGCAGGTTCATCCGGCTGAAGGAACGAACAGGATTGTGTAGCAACAATTGGCGCCGTCTGTGGGAAACGCATCAAAAAGTCATGGTGATACAAACAAGATCAATGCTGGGGGAAGGCAAGGAGAACGGAGAGGAGGTCGACAAACAAAATCCTCCTCCAAAAACAACGGAAAACCCTCAACGTAAGGATCAGCTCGAGCAACCTGATGAGCAATTGGTCACCAAAAATCAGATCGATGAACTGCAAAAATTGACCGAAAATCAAATTAATGGACTCCAAAAGCAAATCTCGTCTTTGGACGAATTGGTTAGGGTGACGATGCGTCATCTAACTACACCAGGAGCAGATAATCAGGAGAGCCCAGCCATTCTGGGGGGAACCAGAAAAGACCGACCATTAATGCCCGACCAAACTCCTCGACCATCAAAAGATAAGAACAAAGGCAAAGACAAAGTGGGAGATAAAATTCGAGCACCCGGAGAAGGAACGTCAAAAGACCCTATTCCGGAGTTCGAGCAGGAAGATCAACATAGCAGCACTAATCATGTGGATAAAGTTCGACGCGAAGAAGGAGAAAAAGAGCTCAAGCTGAAAAGTACGAAGAACGTCAACAAGCAAATTGACGAATTAAAGGAAGAGCTAAAGAAAATGAAAGATTCAGGTAAAAATACTCTGTACTCAGTTCTCAAAAGAAAACCTTTTGTTAAAGTTATTGTTGAGGCAGAGATGCCTAAGAGTTTCAAATGTCCAACCTTCACCATGTTCGATGGAACAACGTGTCCCCGGCACCACATTATGCATTACAAATCAGTAATGTCTTCTTATGAGCACAGTGAAGTTGCTATGTGCAAAATCTTTCCAAAGCATCCTTAACTGGATCAGCATCTGAATGGTTCCTGGGGCTCCAAAACGGTTTGATCGAGGATTTCGACCACATGGGACGAATATTCTTGTCACGTTTTCAAAGCGGGATCAATGCTAAAAGAAGAGAAGATATCCTATTCTCCATCAAGCAAGGTCGAACTGAATCGGTCAGAAGTTATCTTCGAAGATTCAACAATTCGACCATTCAACTTGAGAACCTAGATGAGAAGATAGCCTTTCATGCTCTATATCAAGGGCTCATTCATGAAGGACCGCTTCGAGCGCCATCGCTGAACATGCCCGGAACGTACGCCGAGTTACTCAAGCAATGTAACAGGCAAGCGGAAATCTCAGAAACTTTAGAGTCGAGGAAGAAAGAGTCGACCACCAACGGTCGACCTGATACCAGTGGTCGTCGTGACTCATCACCGAGAAGGTTTCCGACCAGAGGAAGACGACCAGAAGCGATGAAGCAACCAGAGGGAGATTATACTCCTCTCAAATTAAGAAGGTCCGAAATATTGATGCAAATCAAGAGTCAAGGAATACTTCAAAGACCTAGCAAATTATATTCTCGACCAGAGGAGCGTGACAAAAGCCGATATTGCAAATATCACAAAGATCATGGACATCGGACTGATGATTGCAGGCAACTGAAGGATGAAATTGAAAAACTAATATCTCAGGGACAATTAAAGAAGTATGTCCAATCAGACCAAAAACCTTACCAACCACCAATGGGAAGAAGAAAAAGAGCTAGATCCCCAGTTATGGAGAGCGATCAGGATCTAAATAGAAATCAATCAGAGAAAGACGAAGGAAGTAACGAACGACCTCCTATTTACTAAGCTCCCAACTAAGAAGGTCCTTACGTTGTAATACAACAAGTAGCCCGCGGGGCTTACAAGTTATGCAATCCAGTTACCGAAGAAACAATTCCTCGAACATGGCATGCGAGCAACCTCAGGAGATATTATCAGTAGCAAAATACATAAAAAGAGGGATCTTCTTCCAAATTTTGTTTTTTTCAGAATTTTTGTTATAAGTGTGCTACGTTCAGTTTTTTCAAGTTTTGTTACATTCAACCTTTTCAAATATAAATGCAAATATTTCCCGAAGTCCGGAAAAAAAAGCCTTGAGGAAACTCCAATTGAACCCCCTTGCTCGGAATCATGAGCATGGGTTGTTCCCAAAATTGAACTCCCTTGCTCATCAGCTCGGCCAGTTCCCAGATTGAACTCCCTTGCTGTTAAGCTCGGCCAGTTCCCAGACTGAACTCTCTCGCTCATAAGCTCGGCTGTTCCCAAAATTGAACCCCCTTGCTCGGAATCATGAGCATGGGTTGTTCCCAAAATTGAACTCCCTTGCTTATCAGCTTGGCCAGTTCCCAGATTGAACTCCCTTGCTTATCAGCTCGGCAAGTTCCCAAAATTGAACTCCCTTGCTCATCAGCTCGGCCAGTTCCCAAAATTGAACTCCCTTGCTCATCAGCTCGGCCAGTTCCCAAAATTGAACTCCCTTGCTCATCAGCTCGGCCAGTTCCCAAAATTGAACTCCCTTGCTGTTAAGCTCTGCCAGTTCCCAGATTGAACTCCCTTGCTGTTAAGCTCTGCCGTTCCCAGATTGAACTCCCTTGCTGTTAAGCTCGGCCAGTTCCCAAGATTCAACTCCCTTGCTTATCAGCTTGGCCAGTTCCCAAAATTCAACTCCCTTGCTTATCAGCTCGGCCTGTTCCTAGATTGAACTCTCTTGCTGTTAAGCTCGGCCAGTTCCCAGATTGAACTCCCTTGCTGTTAAACTCGACCAGTTCCCAAAATTGAACTCCCTTGCTATCAGCTCGGCCAGTTCCCAGATTGAACTCCCTTACTTAACAGCTCGGCCAGTTCCCAGATTGAATTCCCTTGCTTATTAGCTCGGCCAGTTCCCAAAATTGATCTCCCTTGCTTATCAGCTCGGCCAGTTCCCAGATTGAACTCCCTTGCTTATTAGCTCGGCCAATTCCCAAAATTGAACTCCCTTGCTTATCAGCTCAGCCAGTTCCCAGATTGAACTCCCTTGCTTATAAGCTCGGCCAGTTCCTAGATTGAACTCCCTTGCTCATAAGCTCGGCTGTTCCCAAAATTGAACTCCCTGGCAGTTTCTGAAATCGAACTCCCGGTGCTCGAATCAATTTCATAACCATGGTCAGTTCCCAAAACCGAACTGCGGGTGCTCGGAAATTCGAGCACGAACAGTTCCACAAGCATAGGCACAAGCAGGACATATTAAGGAGCCAAGAATAAAAGAGAATATATGACTACATTCAAGGCGGATTTCGTATCAACAATTTGAATATGTTAGTCGGAAGTTCAAGCATGTTCGGCCATCAAATCTCTCAAATCCGAACAGCATGGAGCTCGGACTTCAGAGACTAGGGGGCTTATGATAAGGGAGAAATAAACTAGCTCGAACCAGTTCGGATAAACCCAAGTCGGACCAGGTCGAACCAGGTCGGTTAAACCCAGGTCGAACTAGTTCGGATACACCCAGTTCGAACAGACCAAGTTAAGGTCGGTTATACAAGCGTAAAGGCAGGATAACAAAGTGAATCCTAGTAGATTGATAACCGAAGACAAAGTATTCGACTGGGACTCAATAACTCATATTTGAGTAGGACTCAATCACTAAAGTTCGTATTGCAATCCAAACAATGTTTTAGTTCGAGACGAACTCATACGTGAAAAACCTATAAAAAGGTAAGGGAGCACAAGAGAAAGGTACGCTGAATAGAACTATCACTATTCGTATCATTATTGTTCATTACTTTCTTGTCTTCCTTAGTCGGATTCCTAACTAGATCGTCGGAGGTGAAAACTCGACCTCCATGGTCGAGCTCATTCTTGCAAGTTCATCCGGCTGAAGGGACAAACAGGATTGTGCAGCAACAAAGATTACTATCTACTTAGATTGTCGACCAATGGTCTCCCATCTAAATGACACAAATGGCTCTATTGACTGGGCTGTTTTATGTATCTTATCGATGTCCCAGTCTTTACTTTTAGATTTTCTTTTGATTCGTTTTAGGTTTTTTTAATCATACTGAGAATATGTTGGCGTAGACCTATTTATTTGTTCAACGAGATCTTTATTGCTTTCGCTTTTCATTAATAAAGTTTCCATCTTTAAACAGAAGAAAAAAAAGAAGAAAATGAATAAATGCATGAGTATGCAAGTATGCTCCTAACTCTAACAATGAAGTTTCTATGGTAGACACGCATTAAGTTACACACCAACCTCCTCTGGGCGGTTTCGTCACTCTCCCTCAACATGAGACGTTTCTTGGGTTTTCCATGGTAGTTGGGTCAAGTTACATCAAACCATGACTGGAGATTAGGTTACCACTCTCTCAGATCACTATTGGTTTGAGAACTGGAGTATGTCAGGGACAACCTTAGGCCAATGCAAGACCATAAAGTATCGTACTACATGTGGTCCAAATATCTTTTTTCATGCCTAGTGTCCTTTTAGTTCAATATCCTTCTCCACCTATGAATGGTATCCTCAACTGAAGGCGTCTGTTGCACTCCATTTCTCAACCCTATGGTTGTCCACATATCTTAGGCCGGATGCCTTTCATGTCACCTCAAGGCACTCAAGCAGTATTTTGGACGACCCATGAGCCCAACCCTAATATATGCAACTCTATCATCACATGATGATAGTGGGCTTGCTTGATACACACAGGATCCAGCCAGTGCCATCACGGGTCACTCAGTTTAAATACCCCTATTGAAAGGGTAGTAGTACTCGCGGGTTCCCTATCCAACACATTTAGACATTTATCTACCACGTACCTAGTAGGTTTGAATGAATGTAACTAGGGTAATGGGTGAACCCACAACCCCACTCAGTATATGAATATAAGTGGATTGTGTCCTACCATCCAATCCAAATACATCATGTTCACAATTATCATTCATATATATTGAATAGTAAATAAACATAAACATCATATTACCTTCCATTAGTGCAAAGTCTCACAATTTCATAATAAATATACAACATTGATATAAATGAGAATTTAGAATAAATCAAATACACAAGATATGACAATGTATTTCCTCACCTGTTAAAGACAAGATTGATCTCCAATTTCCAAAGAAATCCCCACAATAGAAGAGTGCAAATAGTCCAAAATAATCCTAGAAATATAAAAATTCAAATGAGAATCAATCGGGGATCAAAGGGGCCAAAACACACACCCAAACCAAGGGGTTGTTGGATAGGCCTACCAGGACCAGTCGACCACCCCTAGTTGATTGCCCACCCTAGGGTTGTGACCAAGTTTGGTCAATTTCGAACCTCTCTTGAAATCAACTCACTTGGGGTTTTTGGTACTTCAATGGGACACTAGTATTGTCCCAAAAACACCCTTCAATCATCCCACAAGTCCCCAAACAAAAAGCCTCAATTTGACCCTTTATCTCCTCAAATGCCCACTACACCAATAACACCAAACAATCGTTTTTCCAATGGTGTTCCAAAGGCAATAGCAAACACTTTAATTTATGTGATATAAATGACCATTCTAATTCACACTGTTTTCAACACGGATATCCGTCCTCTTGGCTTTCACGAGTAAAATAATGATAGTAATCATCGTAACCTACCATTCTCAAAACCACGACATTGCAACATGATGGTTCAACCACATGGACATCTTTCTTGTCAACATATTGCTATGAGTATGTCTCACTCCTCGAACTAGTAGGCATTTGTCTCTGTCCCTCCTACAATAACAAGTGAACAAATCAAGTAGCTTCTTTCTCTTCTTCCAACCGGTAATCCAGACCCATTAACTAATTTCACAGGTACTTCTATGTCGTTGTCTTATTCCTCTTTTTGGATAATTGATACCGATGCAATTAACTAACTATATGATTTCAAACTTTAAATTATTTTCATTTTAAACCCCATCAACACCTCGTTCTTTTATTTGTTTACCTAATGGATCTAATGTACTAGTTACAGTTGTTGGAACTATTCGTTTATTCTCAAATGTTACCTTATCTAATGTCTTTACATGTCCCCTCATTTGAATACAATACTACCCAATCCAATTGCCATGTTATTTTTTTCTTCATGATTTTGTCTTTTTCAAGACGAACAGACAAAGACAACATTTGTGATAGATAAAAGATTTTTTCACCATGGTTCAAACTCAATTCAATCCCTCAATTCGTCAAATATGCATTGATAATGCATGTCAGTATTTTTCAATAGGGATACCTCACTCTTTTTCGTTCCTTAGGTGTGGTTCAACAAGCTAGCTGTGTTGACACCCACAACAAATTGTTGTGGTGGAACTGAAACACTACCACCTTCTAAATATTGATAAAGGCATTCGTTTCCACGCAAATTTACCTTTTCAATTTTGGAGTGGAGGAGTTCTCACTGCTGCCAACCTAATTAACTACTTACGAAAACCTGTACTCCAAGACAAAACTCCTCATGAAATCCTTTGAACAAAAAACTACATTCTCTCTCCTCAAAGTCTTTGGATGCCTTTGTTTCGGTCTAAATATAAACATCAAACATAAATTTGATTGGCATGCTTCTCCTAGCATTTTGTTGGGAATCCTTATGGACAAAAGGGTTTGCAAATTAATGACGTTTTCTCAAAAGCCATCGATGTTTCTTGTAATGATGTATTTCATGAGACCATTTCCCCTACCTTCATCACCTATGACCTTGCCATCTTATGTGTTTTCTTTAACCCCCATTTAAAATTTACTAGAATACATATCCTCCTCCTCCAACACAAACCTCCACTCCCGCCCTCATTAATCTTCTCACTGACTCCATCCATAGTGAGTATACCTTCCACCAATGACTACTACCACTTCTCCAATTCCTCCTTCCACACACCCCTCATGCACTCGTCACAAACCAAGTAATTTAAAATATTACTATTTGCCTTTTTGCCCAAGAAAATTCGTCTTCAGCTGTTGGTCAAGGTATGCATTATCCCCTTGCGTGTTCCTTAAATTACCATTGGTTTTCTCCTTCTCACTTATCTTCTCATTACTCTAACTGTCACTATTGAGCTTACTAGTTTTGCCCAAGCCATGAAACATAATGAGTGGCATAATGCTATGCAGAATGATATTCTCGCTCTACCCCACAACAATACTTGGTCTCTTGTTCCATACCACCTAGCAAGAAAGGTATTAGATCCAAGTGGGTTTTCAAAAGAAAATGATGGGGTTGATGGTTCTATTGAGCAATGAGACTGGTTTAGTTGCTAAAGGATATGCACAAATTAAGGGCATTGATTACCATGATAATTTTCCCTTGTCATGAAACATGTTTTTGTACGTGTACTCTAAGGGATATGCACAAATTAAGGGCATTGATTACCATGATAATTTTCCCTTGTCATGAAACATGTTTTTGTACGTGTACTCGTTACCATTACAGTAGCTCATGGATGCCTAGTTCATCAATTAGATGTCAATAGTGCATTTTTGCATGGGGATCTTCTTGAGGAACTATGATACCACCACATGGATATTGTTGAAGGGGGAATATTGTTTGCGATTTGTAGAAATAGTTCTATGGACTCAAATAAGCATCCCACAGTTGGTTTTCCAAGTTATCAACTGCCCTATTTGGTTATGGTTTCACTCAATCTAAAGTTGATCACTCCTTGTTTGTTTTTCTTCAACAGTCGGCTTCAGTTTACGTTCTAGTCTACGTTGGCAACGTCATCATAACAGGTTTTGATACTACTTTACTTCAAGCTATTAAAACTCGCATCAATGAGTATTTCATACCAAATATGTTGGAACTCTAAAACACTTTCTTGGCATAGAGGTTGCACATTCTCATCGACATCTTTACCTTTGCCAAAGAAAGTATTTTCTTAACATTCTCAATGATAGTGGCATGACTTGCTCTCAACCTAGAAATTTTCCAATGGAACAAAATCTAAAGCTTTCCAAATTCCACAAGCACCATTCTCTTTGATCCATCACCAATCGTCGCTTTGTTGGTGGCTTAATTTATCTCATTGTCCCCAGATCTGACATTGTCTATATTGTTAACATATTAACTCAGTTTATGCATTAGCCAAGACAACCACATAAGCATGATGCACATCGTTTATTGAGGTAATTAAAAGGTACTCCTGGACAATGTCTTTCTTCATGCCCAACCAGATCTACATTTACATGCTTTTTGTGACTTTGATTGGGCTAGTTGCCTTATGATTCGATGTTCCACAATGGAAAACTATTGCATTTTCCTTGTTTCTACTCCAATTTCTTGGAAAACAAAGAAGCAATCTACTCTATCTCGCTCATCTAGGCTCTTGCATTCTCCTTGGTTCTAGTCCAATTTCTTGTAAAACAATGAAGCACTCTACTATATCTCGCTCATCATCTGAAGCTGAGTATAGAGCCATGGCAATTGCCACTAGTGAAATCACATGGTTTTCATTCCTATTACGGGACCTTGGTTTACCATTAAAAAATGCCCATCCTCCTATATTGTCATAATCAGGCAGCCCGACCTTCACATTTCTGCCAATTCATTCTTTTACGAACACACCAAGCACATTGAGATAGACAATCATGTTGTTCGTGATAAATACAACAAGGTTTGATTAAAATTTCAAAGATCACTTCTGTTGATCAACTCATGGATTTGTTAACCAAGTCCCTTGGTTGTGATCAATTTCAACGTCTAAAATTCAACTTGGGTATTCGTGACCTGGATGCTCCACCTTTAGAGGGAGTATTAGTTGTATTTCTTTTTCTGAGTCAAGAATATTAGTTGTAGTTACCGTTGATCAAATATGTTCACCATATATTCAGTTTTTTGTGTGGATGCGCTTCTAGCGCATTGGGTGGCAACCTTTATTTAGAGGCATGAAGTCCAAGGTGGTCTGTGGTTCAATCCTCCGTTCCCTCCACACCTTTCCCTTCCCCTATCCCATCCCCCTTGCGCCTGTGGGTCCCTAGTCTCTATGACTGGAATCAACATATATATATATATATATATATTGTATCCTTTTTTTTGGGTCAAGAACTAAAAAGCATATAATTAAGTAAAAGAGTGTAAGCCAGGAAACTTGGACGACAACTGAAGAAGAAGCAATGACGGTATCCAGGGAATAAGCATTGGCTAACTCTGTGCCAACAGCCGCGGTAATATAGAGGATGCAAGCGTTATCCGGAATGATTGGGCATCAAGTGTTTGTAGGTGGCTTTTCAAGTCCGCTGTCAAATCCTAGGGCTCAACCCTAGATAAGTGATGGAAACTACCAAGCTGGAGTACAATAGGGGCAGAGGGAATTTTCGGTGGAGTGGTGAAATGCGTAGAGATTGGAAAGAGGGTGGGACATTCCACCATGAATGAGAAAGGGAAAGACAATGTGCTCCCTTAGCAAGAAAATCTGCAAAAATGTTACCTGTCTTACGAACATAATTAAAAGGAACCACATTAAAGTCCATAACAATCCGAAGAATTTCATAAACTAGACTAATACTAGACCAATCTAAGGAACTTCTAAAGCCTTGAAGTGCCAAATGACCAAAATATAATCGGAGTTCACTTGGATGTGAGATATCCCAAGGGAAAATGCAAGAAGTAAACCATCTCTCACAGCTAGAAGTTCCATCAATGAAGTTGAGGGTCCAAACCCATCGTTGCATTGTGTGGCGACAAAAGATCCATTGGCATCCTATAGAATTCAGCTCCTCCTGCCCTTTCTTGTGTCTCCCAAGAACCATCCACAAAAACTTGAAAACAAACAATATCTCCTAAGTGATTTGCAACAGGAAGTTGTTGCTGATGATCCGGAACCTGAGTAGTATTCAAGAAATTTTGGATATTCACAAATAAGAAAGAGAAGTGATACATATTAAAATATGAAAGCATCGATACCACAAAAAATAGCTACATTCCTAGTATTCCAAATACTCCAAATTTGTTTCACTTGGTCCATATCTCACAACCCTTAAATTTTAATTGAACTTCCAATCAATCATGAAAATGGTCACCTCTAAACTTATCCACATTAATGCAAAGAGGGGAAAGTTCACAACAACACTTTGCATGGGGATAAAAGAACAGAGCATGACCCACATTCTCAACACTATGACCACACATCAAACATAATGGAGCAAAAGTAGCTCTTCTAGCAAATAAAGAACTACCAATTGCAATTTCCTCATGAAAGGTTCTCCAAAGAAAATGATTGATCTTATGAAGGGTGGGGATATGCAATTGATTCCAAAAAACAGAATGGATAGATGATGAAGCAATATTACTTTGAGCATTTTCTATAACCATACATTAGTAATATGCAGATTTAATCGAATACTTGCCATTTCTATTTTTGTATCAAATCCAGGAATTATTAGTAATTATAGACAAGAGAGGGATAGTAAGAATGGCTTTTACCTCAATGGCGGTTAAAAAGGGATTGGATAAGGGGATTGTCCCATTATGTCTCTTCCCATTTAATTAACTCCCCCACCCAAGTGGGGCTGGTTGTAAGAGGAGAGCTACTTATGCCCTTAAAAGGAAGAGAGGGCAACCAAGGATCCTTGCAGATTTGTGTGTTGACCCCATTACCAATCTGTCTAACTAATCCATGCTTAAGAATATCTCTACCAGTAAGGATACCGCACCAACCCCATGAACAAGAAGAAGTGGGTCTACAATCTAGGAAAGGGGTGTCCTTTATGTATTTTGCATGCATTACTTGGTCCCACTAGGAGTCAAGGTTCGTGAGCAAACACCAGCTTTGCTTAGCCAACAATACCTTATTGAGACATTGAACATCTCGAAAACCCAAACCCCCTCCCTTTTCCTTTTGCATAATGTTTCCTATTTAACCCAAAAAATACCTTTCCTATGGTTGTCCTTCCACCAAAATTGCCGGATTTTTCTGATTCATTTTTTGGAATAATTCATTAGGAATAATTCATTAAGAATAAGGAAACAGGACCATTGCGTATACTGGGAGGGCAAAAGCAACAGTTTTAATCAAAATTTCTTTCTTTGCCGGGGAAAGGAGTTTGTCTTTCCAGCCTGATAATTTTGAGGCAAGTTTATCAAGTATAAAAGAGAAAGTTTGTATTTTGGACTTGTCCCCAATGTAGGATGATGTAGAACACCATAACAAACCTTTCTTCACAACGAGACTTTCCATAAAGTCTGATTTGATATTGTTGAAAGGCTTGGGCTGCGCTCGTGGCGGCGCGCCTTAGAAAGCGCGCAGTGCATAGTTGGCCTTTGAAGGTCCAACTATTACGCATCTCTGGTTGCCTCACCAAGGAGTACTACATGGGGATATACCTTGTGACTAAGTGGATAAGGATGATGTCACGGAAAGCTGGGTGGTGGCGAAGAAAGCCCCAACTCTAAACCTTTGTTGGGTGGTCATAGATCAGCAGCAATCAAACTACTACGTGTGCTAACGCGCCCCCACTCAAATAAGGGAGGGCAAGCACTTGGTCCCTAACAGATTCAAGGCAGCTAGCGCTCAGGCGCGTGCTAATGTGCGCGGAAGGATTGCTTGTGATCTACGACCACCCTCCGCTTGCTGGGCGCGCTAGCTAAAGCGTTAGCCCTTATTTGGTTTAGTAAAGGGGATGAAAGAAGACCAAGGTAAGTACCATGAGATTACACTTTTTTGATAGCCAAAGTTAATACAAAGTCACTCCTAGTGTCCTGGGGAGTCCTAGAGCTGAAAAAGATAACAGATTTATTTGGGTTGATATGTAGTGCTGAAATTAGCTCAAAATCTTGAAGGTGGACATTTATCTGGGAAGCATTTGGTATGGAGGCAAGGGAGAGGAGCATGAAATAATCAGCAAAGAAAAAATGATTAAGCTTTGGGGCACCACAAACATTTTAATGCCTAGGTTTCTGGGGATCCCTCTATTGGAAGTGAGCCTTTGGGAATAGGATTAAGAGGTAAGGACTAAGGGACAACCTTGACAAATATCTCTTTGGGGGACAATTTTCTTGGAGAGGGCACTATTTATCTTGATTTGGGGTATTCCACCATAGTGATACATTGCATCACCCATTGAACCCACTAATCCACAAAACCAAGGTGTCTCAATGTCTGTTCAGTAAAAGACTACTCTAATTTATCATAGGCCTTGCACAGGTTAAGTTTCAGAGCCATTAATCTAGAAGTAGATTTTGACTTTTTGAGAAAATACAAATATTCATGGGCAAGGTATATATTATCTGAGATAGCTTGAACTGGAACGAAGGCACTCTAAGTCTGGCTAATGATGGACCTAAGAATATGTTTAAAGTGATTAGCTAGAGAGGATGAACATTTATGTACAAGAACCGTTGGATTTCATCTTCTGGATGAGTCCCAAAGAGAATCTAATCACACAACCGTTGGATATCCACTTTAAAAAGGCGGGTGAGATTTGGGCTGTCAGATCCTTTAAGTGATGTAAGACTAGAATACCTTTCACTAGATTATTTCAAATTCAATATTTTCTAATCTTACTTTTAATCTGCGACACACAGGATGTTGATCATTATACTTTGCAGTGTGCCAAATTTTCATGCTCCCGACCAACCAAAAAGTATGCGCTGGAATCTTTTCCGTCTTGGACACTTGAAAACCAAGCACAACAATCTCGAACCTCAAGGTTAGAACTTCATCCATGTCCTTCTAATGACCATTAGATTGGTACCATTCAATCTTTTAAAATTATATGTTCCTCCCTAAGATATAAAACTTTTTTCACAAAGACCTCCAAACTCTTTAAAAATTGTTTTTGAACCCCTGAATGGAGATTACATCATAGGACTGAATTTCATCACAAAAGCCAACTTTCATCTTATTTCTCTACTGCCCAGATTTGCTTCTATATTGCACACTCTCATGAGAAACCCCGTAACTTCCTTGTTTGATATCGGAATCAAAATCCAAAAAGTGCGTTGCAAATAAGACTTCATGAAATACGTTTTTTCTGTTAATGTTGAACCTAGAAAAGAATTGGATGACTACCAAAAAATTCATCGATCATGACCCATGTGCAGTGACCTGTAGAATTCATCATTCTAAGGAATCTTCGCTTCACCCAAAACACTAAAATCTTCTCACAAACACTCAAAACCATTGTAATAGTGTTAATAACCCTCTAAAAACATAACAATGCTCAAAGCCTTCTGTGGGACCTTCACTTCAGTACAAACTATGTACTCTTAGAACACACTGCATTTTAGTTGCCAACAATGACAACACCTGCAATCTCAGCCAATGAAACAACAATATCCTTTTTCTATTCTCTATAAAAATGTGAGAATCACATTTTTGTTAAGTTAGCATAATTCTAGGAATTAGCTTTTAACATATTATTCTCTCTCATCTCATACTTTCTCTTTCAAGTCTCAAGAACTATTCTCTCTCTCTCTCTCTCTCTCTCTCTCTCTCTCTCTCTCTCTCTCTCTCTCTCTCTCTCTCTCTCTCTTCATTAAAAAAAGTATATTTCTCTTTCTTGTGTTCTATTCACTTGTCTCTCTAATTGATAATTTAAAGGGATAATTATTGTTGCTCCCTTGTACTCTTATGTTATTACTACTTTATCTCCTATATTTTTTAAAATTGTTAATTCAACCTTTAACTTTGTCTAAAATTACTAATGCCCCCTACCGTTAAGCTCCATTAGTTTAATGATGATGTGGCATCTATATATTTTTTCAAAATCCTCAAAATAATCCTACAGTATCTCTTTACTTATTAACTTTAATTTAACTTTGGGAAAAAATTAACTTTAAATTAACTTTTCTTTTCTAAAAAGAAACCACCGAATTAAGGAAAGATTTGATTTTTCATCTCTAAAAAAAATCGCCGAATAAATGATATATGTGATTAAATAAAACTTAAAATGAAAACTAAAATATTATAAAATATCAAATGTAATTCAAACTTGGAAATTGAAAATCACTTAATATATGCTGACCATTATACATGTTACCAAATTTCCTATCAATTAGCATACTATATGCTAATTTGTTTGTAAAACTTCCATCATTGTGATTGTGAAAAATTTAAGTAGAACATGAGAGTTTCAACTTTCAACAACCATAAGTGTGTGGTCCCACCAAAGCCAAAATTGATTCTAAAATATTAAGGATATAATTGACATTCAATATAGTTTCTATAAACGAGGTTAATGTCATATTTTTTACTTAATTTTAATGAAGGGAAAATAGACAGTACATATTTGATGTTAACGGCCACTTAACACCGTTAGAAGTGAGGGGGGCAACAGTAATTTCATAAAGAAATATTTGATTAGTAATAAAATTAAAGTACAAGGAGACAATAGTAATTATCCCTAATTTAAAATAAAATTTCTGATCAACCATACCATAAGGAAAAGTATATTTGGATCAAAGCAGAAAGAGATACGTTGAGTTAAATCAGAGAGAGAGAGAATAAAACTTCTTATTATAGTGGTGGGATTATGGATTGTTTAATTAAGGTAATAGAATATTTAGACATAAATAGTTTATTTGTTTTTTCATTTGGAGAATTAACGGTGGTTTAACCCAATAAGTTTATTTACATTAATCTTGCTTAAAGGAAGGATCGTATTTCTCAAGATGACACTTGGCAGCCATCCACCCATGTGGATTGGAATTCCAATCCATGTGGGAGGAGGATCTCGAATCCACTTTCCAGGGGAGTATTAGTTATATTTCTTTTTTTGGGTTAAGAGTATTAGTTGTAGTTACCATTTATCAAATATGCTCACCATATATTCAGTTTTTCATGTTAATTAACTCATATCTTGTAACCTTTTTGTATTCATTATATAGACTTTAGAATAAGATTTTAGATAAGTTAGCATAATTCTAAGAATTAGTTGTTGAGCTATTATTCTCTTGCTTCATATATATATTCATTTCATTATTAATGTAATTCATTCCATTTTATTCAAAGGAAATGTTAAAAAGTTCCATTCTTTACTTGACATAATTCCCGAGTGGTCCCTTCTACTTTGTATTCTTTTATTCATTTTTTTTTTTAATGTATAATGTTGACCTTTTTCTTCTTTGAATTGTATAGATTTGAAGGAGACATGATAAAACAATTTGCTAAAGAAGTTTATGATAAATTAAACAAGAGACCCTTTAGTGAAAAAAACAGCCTAGTTGGAGCCGAATATCGCATAAGCGAAGTATTGAAGCTTTTGGATGTTGAATCTGACGACAGAAAAATTATCGGGATCTATGGCCTTGGAGGCATTGGAAAGACAACAATCGCTAAGGCTGTATGTAATAAAATCTTCAATCACTTTGAAGGGTGTAGTTTTATTGCAAATGTTAGAGAAGCTTCTCAACAACATAATGGACTTGTTCTTTTGCAAAACCAACTTTTACATGATACCTTGAAGTATGAAGGTAGAGATATTACTAGTGTGGATGTTGGGACTCATGTGATCCAACAAAGGTTATGTTCCAAAAAAGTCCTTATTGTCCTAGATGATGTGGATAAAGAAGATCAAGTAGAATATTTTGCTGCAGACCGCAAATGGTTTGGTGTGGGAAGCAAAATCATCATCACAACTAGAAATAAGCATATTTTAGACTTTAGGGGATCAGATGGAAATTATGAGCCTCCACCAATGGAGCCAGATGATTCTCTTCAACTCTTTAGCCATCATGCATTCAAAAGCCACCAACCTCCAAATGATTATTTGGATTTGTCGAAAGCCATGGTAGAAACTACTGGAAGACTTCCCTTGGCACTTCAAGTTATAGGTTCATCTTTAAATTCAAAGAAAAAACTAGTGTGGGAAAACATGCTAAAAAAGCTGCAAAAAGTTCCAAATAATGATATCATGAAGAGGTTGAGAATAAGTTTTGAGGGATTAGATGATGAGGAGAAACAAATATTTCTTGATATTTCCTGTCTTTTCATTGGCATGTATAAGGGTCTTGTTTGTTCCATATGGGAAGGTTGTGGCTTTTGTCCTTTTGTAGGGCTTGATTCTCTTTGTGAAAAGTCTTTGGTAACGATTGGTGAAGGAGATGTGCTACAAATGCATGATCTGCTTCGGGATCTTGGAAGGAGTATTGTTTCTCAAGAGAATGCCACTGAGCCAGGGGGCCGTACAAGAATATGGTCTCAAGAAGACGTCCTGGATGTATTGCACTCACAAACGGTAGGTACCGAATAAAGTTTTAGTTGTTTTTCCATGACGACCTTGTGAATTAGGTTTTTGATAGATTTTTCTTGGTTTGTACAAGAGCATTGGATGGACATTTAATTAAGTTTCACTCTCTCTTTCTTTCTTTCTTTCTTTTTTTTTTTTTTTTTTTTTTTTTTTTTTTCTTTTGTATGCATGAGTATTTGTGTAGGGAACAAGCAAGGTTAGAGGACTTAAAGTTGATTTTAGAAATATACCAGAGGATGAAGACTTGACGAGCGAAGGATTTGTAGGAATGACACGTTTAAGGTTACTCCAGATCGACTATGCAAATTTCTCTTGGAACTTCACCCTTCCTTTTTCAGAATTAAGGTGGCTTAGTTGGCGAGGATGCTCTAACCAATTTACCCAAACTACTTTCTATCCACGTAAATTGGTGGTTCTTGATCTATCTGATAGTAATATCACAGCCGATTGGAAGGGTTGGAGCTGCATCAAGGTCTTGCATAAACTTCTTGCTTATATTTATATTTATTTTCTAAAAGTTCAAAGTTTGTAAAAAACAACCTTTTCAAGTTATCTAGAGAAGTTAATATGAATTTTTTTAATTTTTGTTTTTGCAGATTGCTTCAAAGTTAAAGGTTCTAGATTTGTCATATTGTCGTCAACTGTCTAAGACTCCTGATCTTTCAGAAAATCAATTTTTGGAGGTTTTGCGACTTCAATTTTGTCAGAATTTGGTTGAGATTCATACATCCATTTGTTATCTCACAAAGTTAGTCATATTAAACATTGGTTCGTGTGAGAAACTAAAGAATGTACCAAGTCAAATCAATAAGTTGACTAATCTCCGAGAACTTAGTTTACCAGGCAGCGCTATGGCAAAGTATGCAGAGAATTTGGATTGTATGACATCATTGGTAGACCTTCAAATAGACTCTTGGCATGAGCAGAGTACAATGGTGGATCTCTCAGTTAAAATTTCTCAGATAACTGCTATGAAAAGCCTTAAATTGTATTACAGTAGTTTGATGAGCATCTCGTGTCTTCCTCCAAGCCTGACGAGCCTTGATATTGATCGTTGCAAAAGACTTCGGAGTATCTCAGGTCTTCCCTCAAGTTTGACCAGGCTATGGCTCAAACGTTGCAACTCAGTGTTAAGAGTATCTAGTACATCAAGAGGCTTGAGAAATTTAAAGACATTGAATATTAATTGCTGCTCCCACCTGCAAGAAATTGAAGGTTTTGATGACAAATTGGACTCCATGGAGTACTGCAGAATTTCATCCTGCTATTCATTGCGGAAGTTACCAAAGCTGAGGGGCTCGAAATATCTAAGGACTCTACTGGTTTCCAGAAACGATTCCATATCCGATTTTGAAGGCGAGGGACTGGACTCTCTGGAGGTGTTGGAAATAAAATACTGTGAATCATTGAGAAGAATACCTTATCTACAACATTCGAAAAGGTTGAGGGAACTAAGAATCGAAGGATGTCGTCAATTGTTGAAGATTGAGTGCCTTGGGGACTATGAATCATTACAAGAGTTGAAGATCAGTCAATGCCACAGTTGGATGGAAGGATTACTGAATCTTTCCAACTTACAGAAATTGAGGAATTTAGATATTTCTAATCTGGATAACTTAACCGAAATTTCAGGCCTTGATAGATTGGGATCCTTGCGAAGATTGATAATAGAAGAATGCGAGAATCTATTAGAGATTAATGGCATCAATGGATTGGAGAACTTGGAGGAATTGAAAATCCATGGCTGTAAAGCCTTGGAAAAATTACCAGCTGATTTGTCAAACGCCAAGAAGTTAAAGCATCTATCTATTGAAGGTCACCAGAATCTGGGTGAGATTGAGGAATTGAATATCAGTTGCTGTGAATTCTTAGTGCATTTGAAGATTAGTACATTCAGTCACTTGAAAAGATTACCCGATGTGTCTCTCTTTAAAAAGTTGGGTTATCTTCGTATTGAAGGCTGCAACGATCTAACCGAGATTCATGGAGTTGACAGATTAAAGTCCTTAGATACTTTGCTTATACATAACTGTGAGTCCTTAGAAAGCTTACCGGATCTGTCAAATTTGAAAAGGTTGAAGAAGCTACATGTTGGAGGTTGTAAGATTCTATCCGAGATTCAAGGAGTTGACAGATTGGAGTCCTTATCTGATTTGCATATAAGTAGCTGTGAATCCTTAAAAAGCTTACTGGATCTGTCAAATCTGAAAAGGTTGGAGGGGCTACATATTAAAGGTTGTAAGATTCTATCCGAGATTCATGGAGTTGATAGATTGGAGTCCTTATCGTGTTTGCACATAAGTGGCTGTGAGTCCATAGTAAGCTTACCGGATTTGTCAAATCTGAAAAGGTTGGAGGAGCTACATATTGAAGATTGTAAGATTCTATCAAAGATTTATGGAGTTGAAGGATTGAGATTCTTGACAGGTTTGGGAATTGTTGGATGTGAGTCCTTAACAAGATTACCAGATCTGTCTAGCCTTGAAAGGTTGAAATCTCTAAATATTAGCGAATGCAGGAATCTTACCGAGATTCAGGGATTTGACACATTGAAATCCTTGACAGATTTGGAAATTGTTGAATGCGAGTCCTTAACAAGATTACCAGATCTGTCTAGCCTTGAAAGGTTGGAATCTCTATATATTAGAGACTGTAGAAATCTTACTGAGATTCAGGGATTTGACACATTGAAATCCTTGAGAGATTTGGAAATTGTTGAATGCGAGTCCTTAACAAGATTACCAGATCTGTCAAAGTTGAAAGAGTTGGAATATCTAAATATTAGAGACTGCAGGAATCTTCCGAGATTCAGGATTTGACTCATTGAAATCCTTGACAGATTTGGAAATTGTTGGGTGTGAATCCTTGGGAATATCACTGGATCTGTCGAAGTTGAAAGAGTTGATGGTATGAAGTATTGACGGCTGTAAGTGTCTTACCACGATTCAGAGTGTTGATACGTTGGAATCTTTGAAGATAATTGGAAATGATTCCTTGGAAATATTTCCCGATCTGTCAAACATGAAAAAGTTGACCGGATTAGGTATTGAAGGCTATAAAAATCTTACTGAGATTCAGGGAGTTGACACATTGGAATCCTTGACATATTTGAGCATAATTGGGTGTGAGCCTTAGAAATATCACCTGATCTTTCTAAATTGAAAAACTTAGAGACACTGATTGCCAAGGACTGCAGGAAGCTGACTGCGATTCAAGTTAGTAATAATCCATTGGGATCTTTGAAGTACTTGGATTTTAGGGGGTGTATATCCTTGGAAGAATTACCAGATTGTGTAAAGTTAGACAAATTGCGGGCACTAAATGGTGTGTACTGCACGAGCCTAACTGATAATGATCGAATAGAACTCTTGATTGATGGTGGGTGCTCAAAGTTCCATTTGTCATGACAAATTTATTCAAGGTACGTTTGCCTCTCTCTCAACAAAATCTGAGTTGATCTGCATTTAAATTGATTTGTGTATTCTGTAGGATTTTTGTTTCTCCCATTCTTCAGAATTGGTTCTAAGACCCAAATGAGTTTTTCTGTGAAAAAGCACTATAGAGAAGTGCACATTAGCATTCCTTGAATGGCATTGCGGCCGTTATTTCTTCTTTCGTTGTTCAGACTTCAAACTGGCTAATGAATTTGGAATTTAGTTCAATAATGTGTAGTCTTTTCCAGACTCACTCTGTTTTTAGTATGACTTGTAGGCACATTTTCAATAAGATGATAGTTATGACAGGTGTTTTTGGCAGGACTTATAGAAAATCTCTTGCCTTTTTGTGGAAGATTTTTGGAGCTGAAGAGGTATAATAAACAGTGCTGAACTTATTAAAGAAAGAATGACAAGAAAAATCTCATAAAATTGCCAAGCGTATGTTACATTTTGCAGGGAAATCAACTGTTATCAACATTACTATTTAGTTTTCTCCTGTACCAGTCTTCTTGCAAGATCCTGCTTTTCTCATTGTTCAAATGAACAACTGTAAAAGGTAGACTCTTCTCAACACAATTTACTAATTTTTCGTCAAAAAAGAAAAAGAAATCAGTTTGAGATTATGGACTCAAATGAGAAGGGAACTTCCTTAATGTTCATCTAGGTTTTGAATCAAACTGCCAGGAGAAATAAGAAATGAGAAAGCACTTGGAGTTGGAGTTGGCCCGGAGAACTTTATCTTACAAAAATGTACCATTACACGAAGGTAGTGTCAGGTAGCTGAATTGAAGGAAGAAATGACAATAGAAAGAAGAAGAAAAAAAACGATGAGTTGCTGGATGAGTTCTCTAGTCAAGGCAAGTTAAATTAGAGTTATCACTCTCTCTATTAGTTAAACTGGAATATTTTCTTTTCCAGTTTTGCTTTCACATCCTTCAAGTGCAAACCATATGGGAGAATATATTTCTCCTCTGAAATGAAATATTCTTGATCTAAGTGAAATACCTAGGTTTCCTATGAAAATTTAGATCAGCTCAACTTGGAAAGCATAGTGGCTAAGCCATGACCTTGTCAGGCAGAGTGTACCAGATCTTATAAACCATTGATAACTTCATCTAGCTATAGTAAGCCTTTGGATGAGATGTCTCTTTACTCCTCTTGTCAGCATAGGGTTTTTGTTGCTCTATCCTGTAAATACATCTTTTAAAGCAGACAACACTAAAATAAGAATCAAAAAATGGTGAATGGATGGAGTCATTGCCCCTAAGTTTTCTTCCCATACCACTAGCCCCTTCCATTTTGGGGTATTGCTCATTAATCATTTGTGCTCCCTGCCCCAACAACACCGAAATTCCATTTCAGATTTAGCATATCATCCTTTGCTACGACCTTCTGGGCCTTTGGAGTGGTCCTGGGAGGAATCCTCCATTGTAGTTAATGGTCAAAGAGAGATCGACATTGGCAATGAACATATCTGATTTATATCTTTAAATAGGTTTCCCACTATTTAGTAAAGCAATTCGGAATGAAGTTCAAAATACTATGGTAACTGCTCCCAGTCTGCATTTCTCTTATGATTGTTTTTCTTTTTTTATTGCAGCTTAATGAATTTTGAGTTTAGTTCAATAATATGTAATCTTTTCCAGAATCACTCTAAGTTTTTAGTATGACTGGTAGACACATATTTTAAACCACTTGAATAAGATGATAGTTATGACAGGTGCTTTTGACTGGAACATATGGGACCCCAAGTAGAAAATCTCTTGCCTTTCTGTGGAAAATTTGGAGCTGAAGAAGTAAGAGGTTTTATAAACACTCATGAACTCATTAAAAAAGAATGACAAGAAAAAGTCATAAAGCTGCCAAGCGTATGTTACATTTTGCAGAATCTACAGTTATCAACATTACCAGTTAGTTTTCTCCTCTACCGTTCTTTCTGCAAGATCCTGCTTTTCTAATTATTCAAATGAAGTACTGTAAAAGGTAGACTCTTCGCAACACAATTTAGTAATCTTGTGCGAGAAAAGAAAAAGAAATCAGTTTGAGATTATGGACTCAAATGAGAAGGGAACTTCCTTAATGTTCATGTAGGTTTGAATCAACTGCCAAGAGAAAACAGAGATGAGAAAGCACTTGGAGTTGGGAGTATGCCTGGGGAACTTGATCTAACAAAAATGCACCATAACACGAAGGTAGTGTCAAGTGGCCGAATTGATGGAAGAATTGACAAAAGAAAGAAAAAAATGATAAGTTGCTGGATAAAGAAATGAAATGAGTGAAAAGTTCTCCAAAAAAAGAAACTTGATGAAGCATCCGCAAAGACTTCTAATCGTACGGCGTATGCAATCATAATTTTAAAGATTTACACTACTTATGATTAATAGCTCACTGTATACAATTTATTCTCTTATGATGAACAATATGCTTACATCTCTATGATTACTATTGCAATTTTTGTCTAACTAATTGTGATTGATGCTTCATTTAACCAACAGGTTATTGAAGTGGCTGCACAAGTTGTCTAATACTCATCTCCCTTATTTTACGGGTAATCCTTTTCTCCAAATTTCACGAGTCTCTCCCTCCCCCTAGTGGCATTCATATGGATGTGATAATTCCGTATTGGAGTAGTCCCACATTTTCATTAATGTGGTTAAGAGAAATCAAACAATTATTGATTTATATGTCATTTGTTGTGTATTACGTTCATTTCAAACAATGTGGTTCCAGCTTTGACACCCTAAGTAGTAGAAGACACTAGTGTTCCATGTTATATTTTCGTTCTTTTATATTGACTTTCATTCGTTAGGTTGATCGTGTGTAGGTTTGTGTTTCTGTTTCTACATTTCAGTATGCTAATAAGAGCTGGGGTTTGTAGTAGAAAATATGAATGGAAAAGCCTTTTTTTGGGGTCTGTGGCTTCAAGGGATGATTGAGCAAAGTACGGTTGAACAATGTCTTATGCTCACATTTGATAGCTATCAAAAATGTTGTTGGATGAAATTTTCACCTTCTAAATATTTATTTTCATGAAAAAGTACATTATCGTTACCTTGCAAAAATCATTGTTACAGAGAAAGGACACTACCTGGGAAATATATTCAACTACAAAGTTTCTCACTCAAGGCCTGACTCTCAGTTTTTCTTTCAGCAAAGGTTAAATTTTTCACCTTGGATATGATTTTGATGAATTTTAGAGGCTACTGTAACTCTGTTCAAGCTTTGAATTTCATCTTTCTGAGCCATCCAAGTCTGTTGGACTAATTTTCTAAGGTCCCTAACATAAATCCAAAGGGTACTTGGTTCCCAATTCGTGTGATCCATGATTTTTCGGTCTGCATAAACTTGACTTTGTTACATTTATCGATGAATGACTAATTTGGTTTGCGAAGTTGTCTTTTGTAAGGAATGACAAGGTGGTTTGAGGTGCCAGAGTAATAGCCTTAAAAGATTAAAAATAGGAAATGTACAAGTACTGCCATCAGCAACCACAAAAAAACACAAAGAACCTAGGCAGGAAACCGGAACCTAGGCAAGCCCATTGCATCTTTTTCTGCTTCTAACAATGGAGCTCCTTTGCCATCTCAAAACTCCTCACAAAGGCTGCTACTTCTTCATGAAAGATGGTTTGCAAACTAATAAAGAGGGAGAACAAATGCACAATTTGTGCATTTTCATAACTAAATACACCACCTTAACCTGCACTTCCCCTGATTACCTTTTGAGCTTCCATCTTGTCAATCTTGATCTACCCTGGCAAGGTTTGCACCAATAGAGAGCACTTCATGTCTCCTCATATTATCTGATTGCACCACCAGCCCTAGACAATGAGTGAGCATGGGATCATGCAGAGGTAGTGGTCTCCCTTTTAACAACAAACTACCACCCTTTATTTCATTTACCATAGTCTTGAGCACCCAACTACTCTCGCCCATTCTTTCCCTCATGCCGTCAATTATTATGTTGTAACCAAACATAATAGGAAACAAGATTGAAACCCCTAAGCCAAATGCTATGCAGAGAGGACTTCATATTCCTCGATTTCCACAAACCACATAGCTCATCAAATGAGATACCCAGAGAATATTAAAACAACCCCTTCCAAACTTCTTAGGGTGCAGTACAAGAACGTGAGAAAAAAAATTCTCTCCCTCCTTACGCTATAATTCACATTGAGAAGCAAGGAAAATACCTCTATTTTGTACTTGATCGCCCAACGGTGGGAATCCTTATTGTCATTGCATATGTGAATCTGTAGAAAGATTACTGGATCCATCAACCTTGGGAAAGTTGAATGCGCTACGTATTGAAGTTTGCGAGATTCTAACCAAGATTCATGTAGTTGACATATTGGAATTCTTGACATGTTTCAACATTATTGGATGCAAGACCTTAAGAAGATCAGTAGGTCTGTATAACCTTAAAAGGTTACAATATCTTGAGATTAGGAAGTGCAGGGTGTTGGCACATTGGAATCCTTGGAGGAGTTGGACTTAACTGGGTGTGAGTCCTTGGAAATATGACCCAATCTGTCAAAACATAGGAAACTTATAGAGGCCAAAAGCTAACTGAGGTTTAAGTTGGCAATAATTAAGTGGGAACTTTGGAAGTATTGAATGTTAGGGGGTATATATCCTTGGAAAAAATTACTAGATCTTACTAAGTCAAAGAAATCATGGGAACTAAGTTGTGTTTCCTACATGGCCTAACTGATATTGATCCAACAAAACTCTTGATTGATGTGCTCAAAGTTACAACTGGCTTTGTTTTGACAAGTTATTCATTTTGCCACCGTTTCAAATGAACCCGACTTTATTGCATTTAAATTCAGTAGCCCTAGTTGATCTGTGAAATTCATAGGTTTTATTTATTTATTTATTTACTTATTTTATTTATAAGAATTGGTTCTAAAGCCCAAACAAGTTCTTTTGTGAAGAACCATTGTGGAAAAGAAGTACACAGTAACTTTAGATTTGAACAGCATTGCCATTGTTTCTTTTCTTGTTGTTCAGACTTCAAACTTGTTAAAGAATTTATATTTTTCAATTCGTTCAAAAATGGACTCGATGCGATTGAAAAAGAAAAAAATGATCAAAATAGAAATTACAAACCTTCTTTTTTTCTTTCTTTCTTACCTTTAGGCCTTGGGCTTATGTGAAGGTTTTGGACCTTTGAATAACTAATGCTATTACAGTTACACATGGTTCCCATTTTTGGCATTAAGGTTTTAAGTGATTCCTGATCACCTTCCAAAGCTGCTGCTTTACAGAGCAATTATTTTGCACTCCATTGCAGAATGACTTTAACAATAGAAAATTTCATGGAACAAATAAACCACTCCTTAAAGCTTCTGCTATGAAACTAACCATGGCAAATGGACATGGTATCTTTATTTTCCTAGGTGATCATGGTTATGAAATTTAGTGACCAATATTCCTAAGTTCTTTTAATCTCAAGTTTCAATGGATTAACTCCCAATGTTCATACATCATTTTTATAGTAATTATGTTGGAGTTCATCAAGTTTCCAAGTTTTGCATTTAACATGTATGATAAAGCTTTAGACAGTTTTTGTATATGTATGTGCTTCTCGACACCCATTTTTGTACAAGTGCTTCTCTCATGTTAGAATATACTTGCTGATGAAGAATTGAAGCAAAATGTTTTTATTCATTTGTGCTCCCTGCCCCCAACAACACCATAACTTCAATTCAGATTTAGTATATCATGCTAGAATGTACAATCATGAGAGGAATGATTAGCTTTGAAATTTAGGATTTTCCTTCTATTGTAGTTAATGATCCAAGAGAGATTGACGTTGGTAATGAACATATCTGATTTTATACCTTTTTTTGGTAGAAATAGAGACATGCTTTCTAGGCAAGTACACAAATTTTGTTTGATCGAGATGGTAAATCTTTTAGTGGATTCATGAATATATCTATAGAATCAATCAGACCATGCCACCTTACAGCACCCAGTTTCATCATCGCCCTACCATAGGAAACGACTCATCTTCCGCTCAAGTTTCCTGAGGATAATAATAGAGATATAAAACACATTCATCCAGTAGCTCATAAATGCCCATAACCACCATTTGAAGCAAGGTAAGTTTGTCAGCATATGCGAGAGACCAAGCACAGAAAGTGAGAAGTTTAGAATTCACCTTCTCCAGCAGTACATCAAAATTTGAGATGTGTAGTCTTTTAGAACATAAGGGCACCCCCAAATAAACAACAGGGGAAGCCCTCATTAACATTCAATAAGGAGCTCAATTCTGATCTGAGCTCAACCGTGCATTCATCAAAATAAATTGAAGACTAGAATGTTTTGAGAAATTCTATTGAAGGAAGTCTAGCACAGCAATCAAAGAGTTGTTTTCATCCAAACACAAATAGATCATCCGCAAAACATACCAACGTGATCTGTGGGGCTTCACAAAAGGGATGATTACCAAAAGAACCACTATGGTAACCAATCCAAGCCAGTAGTTCTCTTGAGATTCTTTTCTTTTCTTTTTTTTTTCCCCGGCTGAAGGAATTCAGAATTTAGTTCAATAATATGTAATCTTTTCCAGACTCACTCTGTTTGCAACATAACTGATTGACACATATTTTGAACCACTTCAATAAAAGATAGTTATGACAAGTGTATTTGGCAGGAATTAAATGGGACCTCAAGTAGAAAATATGTTGCCTTTCTGTGGAAGATTTGGAGCTGCAGAGTGAGGTAAGAGATCTGCCAGAAAATCTCTAAATATTAGAGAATGCAGGAATCTTACCGAGATTCAGGGATTTGACACATTGAAATCCTTGACACATTTGGAAATTGTTGAATGCGAGTCCTTAACAAGATTACCAGATCTGTCTAGCCTTGAAAGGTTGGAATCTCTAAATATTAGAGACTGCAGGAATCTTACCGAGATTCAGGGATTTGACTCATTGAAATCCTTGACAGATTTGGAAATAGTTGGGTGTGAATCCTTGGGAATATCACTGGATCTGTCAAAGTTGAAAGAGTTGATGGTATTAAGTATTGATGGCTGTAAGTGTCTTACCACGATTCAGAGTGTTGATACATTGAAATCTTTGAAGATAATTGGAAATGATTCCTTGGAAATATTTCCCGATCTGTCAAACATGAAAAAGTTGACCGAATTAGGTATTGAAGGCTATAAGAATCTTACTGAGATTCAGGGAGTTGACACATTGGAATCCTTGACATATTTGAGCATAATTGGGTGTGAGTCCTTGGAAATATCACCTGATCTTTCTAAATTGAAAAACTTACAGACACTGATTGTCAAGGACTGCAGGAAGCTGACTGCGATTCAAGCTGGTAATAATCCATTGGGATCTTTGTGGTACTTGGATGTTAGGGGGTGTATATCCTTGGAAGAATTACCAGATTGTGTAAAGTCAAACAAGTTGTCGATACCTAACTGATAATGATCGAATAAAACTCTTGATTGATGGTGGGTGCTCAAAGTTCCATTTGTCATGACAAATTTATTCAAGGTATGTTTGCCTCTGTCTCAACAAAATCTGACTTCATCCGCATTTATGGTGAACACGTATTAATTTTCACATCCCTGTGATACTATTGCAATTTTTGTGTAAGTAATTGTGATTGATGCCTCATTTAACCAACAGGTTATTGAAATGGCTGCACAAAGTTGTCTAATATTCATCTCCTGTACTTCACTGGTAATCATCCTCTTTACTCCAAATTTCACAAGTCTCTCCCTCCCCTTAGTGGCATTCAATTGGATGTGATGGATCTGTATTAGACCAGTCCCACCGTTTCATTAATGTGGTTAAGAGAAATCAAATAATTATTTATTTCTATGTTATTTGTTGTATATTATGTTCATTTCAAACAATGTGTTCATGTTATATTTTTGTTCTTATGTATTGACTTTCATTCATCCGGTTGATCGTGTGTAGGCCTCTGTTTCAGTTTCTACATGTCATTATGCTAATAAGAGTTGGGGTTGGTGGTAGAAAATATGAACTGAAAGGCATTTTTTTTGGTTTGTGGCTTCAAGGGATGATGGAGCAGAGTACGGTTGAACAAACTCTTGTGCTTACATTTGATAGCTATCCGAAATGTTGTTGGATGAAATTTTCATCTTCTAAATTTATCTTTTCATGAAAATTACAAATCATTGTTACAAACCAAGGACTCTACCGGGGAAATATATTCAACTGCAAAGTTGCTCACTCAAGGCCTGACTCTCTGCTTTTCTTTCAGCAAAGGTTAAATTATACACCTTGGATATGATTTTGATGAATTATAGAGGCTGCTGTAACTCTGTTCAAGCTTTGAATTTCATATTTCTAAGCCATCAAAATCTGTGAGACTAATTTTCTAAGGTCCCTAACATAAATCCAAAGGGTACTCGATTCACAATGCATGTGATCCATGATTTTACAGTTTGCATAAACTTGACTTTGTTACATTTAACAATGAATGACTAATTTGGTTTGTGAATTTTAGGTGTATGGCCTATCTGGGGAAGTTGTCTTTTGTAAGGGATGACAAGGTGGTTTGAGTTGCAACACCAGTAAGAGCCTTAGCTTAAATGTTGGGCAGTCCATCTCTTTTGGTCTTCTTATAAGGCTCTTCTTATTACTGAGAAAGCAATGGTTTTGAAGAAGTTCATGCATATCAACAAAATGGACACAGGAAAGATTTTAAAGATTAAGTGATAAGGTTGGTGAGATTCAGAGTAACTTGGCTTTAGTCCCTTTGTAGTGCAAGTAATGGGGGGGGGGGGGAATCTGTTTTTCAGGGCTGGATGATCATGGTTCTGATTCCAAGCACAACTTCTGATGGTGATTGTTGTCACTAACTCATGGCCATTTTTATCACACCATGACAACTGAGAGCTGTTGTACATAGCCTGTGTTGATATACGCTTCTTCTTTCGTGCTTTCGTCTTTTTTACATGCAGGTACTTTTTCTTTTTTCTTTTCTTTTTTTTTTTTTCTTCTTTATTTTCTTCAAAACTTTTAGAAGAACCCATAGTCCTGTCTCTCTCTAAGGCCAATCCTCTTTGCATCCTTCTCTCAAAGACTTATCACAAGTTGAGAGAGATGATGCTCTGTTGGCACTTGTTTTTCTTGACAATGGAAATCTTATTTCCTCTGTTTATAATGTTTATCATGGCTAACAAATTTGAAGTTTCTTGTGCCAGTTTTCTCGGATATGGTGTGGTCATCGGGAATCATTAGATTCCATCGATGCCATCAGGATCACAATTGGCATTGGCTGTTATCCTATCATGCATTTTGTTGGTAGGCCATCAACCAAATGAGCAAGATCAAGAACAAGTTGGTGTTCATGGTTGCACCTATTGTTTGGTGGTTTTGATTAACGGAATATGTAAGGCTTCTTTTGTGTTCTTATTCATGCATGTTTACAGGTCTGATGCTTTCTTGGCTCTGTTATAAAGTTGTTTGACTGGTTCACATTTGTTTTGGTTATCACTTGTTACTGTATTGGGACTCAAGAAATAAAAAAACTGTTTAATCAATCAAAGGTAACTTCTGCTACTGTACTTTTCTACAGGTTTTATATTCTGCCTCCTAGTCTTGGTCAAAACCATCTAAGAGTGACTGGTTACCAAGAATCCCTGTACAACTTAATATTTTTGAAAAGATTACGCAATTAAAAGTTGAGTAATCTACATATAAAAATTTGCAAGAATTTAATGAGATTGTTGGTGTTCATCAATGGTATTAAAAGATTAAAAGGATATTATAGGAAATGTACAAGCACTGCCATCAGCAACCAAAAAATAAACAAAAAAAACCTAGGTAGGAAACCAGAACCTATGCAAGCCCAATGCATCTTTTTCTGATTCTAACAACCGAACTCCTTACCCACCACGTGACAGCTTCAGCTTCTGCATGAAAGCTGGCTAGCAAACCAATTAGGAAACCTGATTAAAAAAACCCCTCCTGACAGCTTCAACTTCTGCATGAAAGCTGGTTAGCAAACCAATTAGGAGGCAGAACACATGCTCAATGTGTGCATTTTCATCTTTAAATACACCATCTGAACCCGCACTTCCCGGATTACCTTTTGAGCTTCTATCTTGTCAATCTTGATCCACCCTAGCAAGTTTTGCACCAATAGGGAGCTCTTCAGGTCTCCTCATATTATCTGGATGCACCACCAGCTCAAGACAATGAGTGAGCTAGAGATCATGCACAGGCAGGGGCATATGTGAGCAAAACTTATTTCATCTACTAGAGTCTTGAGCACCCAACTACCCTTCCCATTCTTTCCCTCATGCCACCAATTATTATGTTGTAACCGAACATAATAGGACACAAGAATGAAACCCCTAATCCAAACACTATGCGGAAAGAACTTCATGTTCCTTGATTTCCACAAACCACATCGCTCATAAGAAAAATCCTTTCCCTCCTTGTGGCATAATTCACATCGGGAAGCAAGGCAAATACCTGTCTTTTGTACCTGATTGCCCGATGGTTGGAATCCTTATTGTCATTGCATATGTGAATCTTTAGAAAGATTACCGGATTTGTCAAACTTGGGAAAGTTGAATGGGCTACGTACTGAAGGTTGTGAGATTCTAACCAAGATTCATGGAGCTGACAGCTTGGAATTCTTGACATGTTTCAACATTATTGGATGCAAGACCTTAAGAAGATTACTAGGCCTGTATAACCTTAAAAGTTATGATATCTTGAGATTAGGAAGTGCAGGAATCTTAGGGAGAATCAGGGTGTTGGCACATTGGAGTCCTTGGACGTAACTAGGTGTGAGTCCTTGGAAATATTACCCAATTTGTCAAACATAGAAAACTTAGAGGTTGAAAGCTAGGCACTGCAACAAACTAACCAAGATTCAAGTTGGCAATAATCAAGCGAGATCTTTGGAAGTATACATCCTTGGAAAGATTACTAGATCTTACAAAGTCAAAGAAATCATGGGAATTAAACTGTGTTTCCTACATGGCCTAACTGCTATTGATCCAATAAAACTCTTAATTGATGTTGGGTGCTAACGTTGGGTTTGTCTTAACAAGTTTATTCCTTCTACCACTATCTCAAATGAACCCGACTATATTGCATTTAAATTGAATAGCCCAAGTTCATCTACGAATTCCATAGTTTTTTTTTTGTTTTATTTATTTTTTATTTATACGAATTGGTTCTAAAGTCCAAACAAGTTCTTCTGTGAAGAACCATGTGGAGAAGAAGTACACAGCAACTTTAGATTTGAATGACATGGCCATTATTTCCTTTTTAGTTGTTCAAAGTTCAAACTGGTTAAAGATTTTTTTCAATTACAAAGTGTTTTTTTTTTCTCTTTCTTTTTTCTTTCTTTCTTTCCTTTAACCTTTGAGCTTCTGTGAAGGTTTTGGACCTTTTGAGTACCTAATGGTATTGCAGTTACGCATGGTTGCCATTTTTGGTATTATGGTTTCAAGTGATTCCTGATCCCCTTCCAAAGCTGCTGCTCTATAGAGCAATTATTTTGCACTCCATTGCAGAATGACTTTAACATGAGAAGAAGTCATGGAACAAATAAACCACTCCTCAAAGCTTCTCCTATGAAATTCATCATGGAAAATGGGCATGGTATCCTAATGTTCCTAGGCAATCATGGTTATGAAATTTAATGACCAATATCCTTAAGTTCTTTAGATCTCAAGTTTCAATGGATTAATTCCCAATGTTCACACATCGTTCTTATAGTGATTCTGTCGGGGTTCATCAACTTTCCAAGTTTAGCAGTTAACATGTAAAGCTTTAGACAGTTTTTGCATATGTATGTGCCTCTCGACGCCAATTGTTGTACAAGTGCTGATGAAGGATTGAAGCATGAGTGTGTCTTTATTCATTTGTGCTCCCTGCCCCCATCAACACCATAAATTCATTTCAGATTTAGCATATCATCCTTTGGTACAACCTTTTGGGCATTGGTGTGGTCATGAGAGGAATGATTCACTTGGTCATTTAGGATCTTTCCTTCATTGTAGTTAATAGTCCAAGAGACATCGATGTTGGTAATGAACGTATCTGATTTTATACCTTTTTTTTGGTGGAAATATAAACATGCTTTTTCTAGGAAAGAACATGAATTGTTTTTGATGGAGATGGTAAGTCTTTTAGTGGATTCATGAATATATCTATAGAGTCAACCAGACCACACTACCTCACACCACCCAGTTTCAGCATGGCCCCACCATAGGAAACGACACATCTTCTACTCAAGTTTCTTCAGGATAATAGTAGAGGTATAAAACACATTCATCCAGTAGCTTGCAATGCCCATAACCACCAATTGAAGCAAGTATGCCAGCATATGCGAGAGACCAAGCACAGAAAGTCACAAGTTTAGAATTCACCTTATCCAGCAGTACATCAAAATTTGAGATGTGCAGTCTCTTAGAAGATAAGAGCACCCCCAAATAAACAATAGGAAAAGCCCTCATTAACATTCAATAAGGATCTCAATTCTGATATCAGCTCAACAATGCAGTCATCAAAATAAATAGAAGACTTCGCATGATTAATGTGATGACCCGAATGTTTTTGAGAAATTCTGTAGAAGGTAGTCTAGCACAGCAATGAAAGAGTTGTTTGCATGTCCAATCATAAACAGATCGTCTGCAAAACATATCAACATGATCTATGGGGCTTCACAAAAGGGATGATAACCAAAAGAATCAATATGGTAATCAATCCCCCCCCCCCCCCCCAAAAAAAAAAAAAAAAGAAAAAGAAAAAGAAAAAGAGAAGCTGAAGGAATTCGGAATTTAGTTCAATGATATGTAATCTTTTCCAGACTCACTCTCTGTTTCTAACATGACTAGTTGACACATTTTGAACCACTTCAATAAAAGATAGTTATGACAAGTATGTTTGGCAGGAATTAAGTAGGACCTCAAGTAGAAAATGTGTTGCCTTTCTGTGGAAGATTTGGAGCTGCAGAGTGAGGCAAGAGATTTGACAAAAACTTTTGAAGAAAAAGAATGAAAAATAAGAAGATATCCTTAAGAGAATCCCTTTTAAATATGTTAATGCAGCTTTTGGTAGGAAAAAGTCCAGGGGGTTAATTTATAGAGCATTTCTCAATTCACTGATTCTTGCATATTATGTGGTCATGCCCATCTTGTTTTTCTCTACTGCTGTTTATATGCATGTTGTACATTACTTATTTATGAATGTTCAAGAACTTTGGATCTACTTCACAAATCAAATGTGTGCCAATATTTGAAATCTGTATGTGTGCTACACAAACATCATAGGAGATATATCTTCGTAGTATGGTTTGTGAAAATTTAATATTTGCAGCTCAAAGGCTTTTTCTCTCTTTTGTTTGGTTTTCGATGATTATGTAATTGCTAATTTTTCACCAAAAATAGAGAAATGACTTAAAGAAACTTCCTTAGTGTTAGGTAGGTATTGAATCAACTGCCTAGAGAAATAAGAAATGACAAAGCAATTGGAGTTGAAGCCAGAGAACTTTGTCTAACAAAAATGCATCATAACGTGAAGTTCAAGACTATCAAGTGGCCAAACTGAAGGAAGAATGATAAAAGGAAGAAAAAGATGAAGAGTTGCAGAATAAAGAAACCAAATGGAGGAAGAGTTGTTCAAAGAAAGAAACAAGATGAAGTAAGAGGCGAAGGAAAGCTGCGGAGACTTTTAACAGTATGCATACTCAATCACTAGGTTCAGTTAATTTTGTAGTGATGAACAATATTAATTTCTACATTTCTATTTGTGATCGACGCTTCACTTCACGAACAGGTTAATGAAGTGACTATACAAGTGGTCATGCACTCATCTGTCTTATTTTATAGGTAAGTTTTTATTTTTTAAAATTTTACATTTGAGCAGTCCCACAGTTTCACAGATGTGGTTAAAAGATATGATGAAGTCTTGTGTCTTCTTTCCTTCCTCTTCAGATTGTGCAATTTTGGATTTGTATTTCATTTGTTGCAAGTTACATTCTTTGACGCACTGTGGTTCCAGATTTGAGACCCCAGGTAGGTATAAATTGAGGTAACACTAGCATTAGATGCTGTTAGGACCCTGGTTGGTGGATGATAGAAGGGGGGAAATATGTGAGAAGAGGCATAAGATGTTTTATGCAAGTTTTGGGCAGGCTTTGGTTGAGGGAACCGTGAGGTGTAGGGGTGACTGGCACCATCAAAACCAGGTCTATCTTTAGTTTCTTGCTGTAATTCTTATTCAAGTAATTCAGATATTAGTGTTTCTGCTTGTTGATACGCGCTTCCTAACAGTGCTATATTTTTGTTCTTACATTGACTTACGTTTGATTCCTCAGATTGGATTTGTGTAGGCCTCTGTTCCAGTTTCTGCATATCAGTATGCTGATAAAGACGGGATTGGTAGTAGCAAATAAGAATAGAAATGCTTATACTTTGGTGCGTGGCTTCAACGAATAATGGAGCAAAGTATGGCTGAAAAACAATTTGTTCTCACATTTGATTCCCTCTAAATTGTATCTTGATAGCTATCCAAAATGTTGTTGGTTTCATTTTCATTTTCTCAATATTTCTTTTCATGAAAAATGCATTCTGATTATTTTGCAAAATTCTTAGTTACAGACCAAGGATACTACCAGGGAAATCAATTCAACAGTAGAGTTGCTCACCCAAGGCCTGACTCTCAGCTTTTCTTTCTGTGAAGGTTAAATTATACACCTTGGATATGATTTTGATGAGTTATAGAGGCTACTGTAACTCTGTTAAAGCTTTAAATTTCATATTTTTGAGCCATCAAATTTTTTTAGACTAATCCTTCTAAGGTACCTAAGATAAATCCTAAGGGTACTTGATTCCCAATGCATGTTATCCATGATTTTCGGTTTGCATAAACATGATTGTGTTACATGTAATGATGAATGACTAATTGGTTTTGCGATTTTTAGGAATATGGCCACACTTGGGAAGTTGTCGAATGACAAGGCGGTTTGAGTTGCAAGACTAGCAAGAGCCCCAGCTAAAATGTTGGGCAAAGGGACAGATTTAAAAAAAAGTAAGTAATAGGGTTGGGAGATTGAGAGTAACTTGGGCTTTAGTCTCTTGATAGTGTAAGTAATAGCGGGAAATCTATTTTTTAGAGCTGGATGATCATGGTTTGGATTTCATGCAATTGTTGTTTTTGATTGTTAAGTAAATCATGGCGCTTCTTCCATGCTCTCATCTTCTTTTGTTGCAGGTGCTTTTTCTTTTTTTACTTTTACTTAATTTTCTTTACTGAACTTTGAGAAGAACCTAGAGCGCTGTCCCTTTCCAAGACCAACCGTCTTTGCATCCTTTTCTCTGAGACCTATCACAAGTTAAGAGAGATGATGCTCTATGGCATTAGTTGTTTGTTATATATACATAATGGGAATCTTATTTACTCTATTTATAATGTTTATTAGGGCAAACCGATTTGAAGTTTCTTGTAACAGTTTTTTTATATGGTATGGTCATCAGGAATCATGGATTCCATCAATACCACTAGGATGTCAATTGGTGTTGGAAATTGTTCTATTATGCATTTTATTGGGAAGCCATCAACCAACTGAGCAAGATCAAGAACAAGTAGGTGCTCCTGGTTGCACCTATTTTGTTGGTGGTTTTGATTAACAGAATAAATAAAGTTTTCTTTGTTCCTTGTTTCATGCACTTTTACAGGTCTGCTGCTTTCTTCGCTCCAATCTAAGCTTTGAACTGGTTCATGGCTGTTTTGGTCATCACTTGTTACTGTATCTGGGACCCCAGATATAAAAAACTATTTAAACAATCAAAGGTAACTCTTGCTCCTACACTTTCTACAGCTTTCTATTGGCAAAAAGCTCCGAATATTCTAACCCCACTAGTCTTGGTGGAAAGCCATCTTGGAATGACTGGTCACCAAGCATCCTTGTACTGAATATTTTTGAACCTCAATGGCCTGTAGTGGCTGACCCAACACTTACATTTGCAAGTTAATCTGCAGAGTCATTAGAGATTACTGTGCGGTGCTTTTGTTCTGCGAAAGATGGCAGATGCTTGAATCAGAAGACGGCTTTGTTAATCAGGGAGGTCTACTTGCGGCGGTGGTAGCTGGCTTCTGGAAGCGTTGTTTCAGGACCTAGATGTGGGAAGTCAATCTCTTATGATGTAAACCCAATTGCCCTAATTTAGTTGATTTGCTACCAGAATCTAGATTACCATGGCCTTATTATCCAAACTCCAGTTTATTTGTGGACAGTGACTTCCTTTTGATGCTATGTGTTATTAGATGTGCTGTCTCGGCCTTATAACAGGGCAACATGTCTTACTGTATACCCCAGAAGTTCCATGTAGTACCTACATTTCTTAATACAATCTATTTTGTTTTATCCAAAAAGAAAGTTGAGTAGAAGAGGGACACTGACTGAATAGGATGGAACTAAGATGAAAAATAGAAGAGTGAATGGGGTTGCAAGTCCACCTGTGATTCCTACATTTCAAGGTCTTGCAAGATCTCCATTTTTTCTGTTTCAGCAAGGTTTGACAAGAAAGAAATGAAAAAAAAATAAGCAACAGCTCAGAATTTTAAGATTTGTGACTTTGTGGACTTGTAAGACAGAAGATGTACATCAATGCAAATAAGATCACTGCAATCATGATTGAGGAAATAAAATTGCTGCAATCACAACCGAGATCCTAAATGCAGTCAATTATCCAATGTCTTACTACTATGAATTCTTCAAGATTCTTCTGCAACAAATTTGTGTTTCTCCATGTAACAAAAAAGGGCATGAATTCTAACAGGTTTACATATTTACATGGGCATGGATTCAGTAACACTTGGAAATTTTTAGCTTATGAAAACACACGTTGCAATAATATCTGTTTCTATGATTCACTAGGCTAGGTAAGGGTAAGACCAGTGACATAAACACCCAAGAGAGGTGGGTGCTCTTCTCATTCAGTTGCTAATATGTACAAAGTGTACAACATGTAAAACAGAGGCTAGCTAATGAAAACAGCAGATCAATTGAAAGACCAAAAATTCTTTTTACAGCAGAACATAGGCCCAAGAGAGGTGAGGTGGGATCTTAGATGATGATGCCCATAGATGCCCAAATTCTCTCTTCTACATGCTACGCCTCCCTCTGCATCTTCTCAAGCATCCACAGCTGCAATTTTGGAGTCGATCTCATTCTTCAACTCCTGCAACTGTTCCTCAGAAAATCCATCAAGGGTGTCGGTGCTCATCTCCTCATTTTTCTTCGAACACATATCGGAAACGAGTTCCTTTCCATTCCCATGTTCTGCACTTGAATACCTTTGAATGAGACGCAGCACCTCCTCCTTATTCTCTGGCCAAGTAATCGGTTCACCGGTGTCTTCCAGAGTAGTTGCTTCAGGTATGATAATCAGAAACCCTCGATATCGCATAGGGTTTTAAGCTCATAGAGCTTCTTCTTCAAACCCCCACTTCGCTTTCTTCTTCAAACCCTCACTTCGCTTTAGATAAGAAACCTCCTTTTGCTGCTTCTCCTTGTTACTGGAACAACCCTCCACCTTCTCCTTCTCAGAGCGGCTCCTCTTCATCTTACTCTGTTTCTAGGACGAAGGGTTCGATACACGACGGTAATACGAACGTTGCTTATTATACCATCGCTTATTATTAGCAATTGCCTCCAACGGTAAGAATTTTGAAAATCTGTCTCCAATTTCCCCGCGGGCTCGAAAGATTTTTGTTAAATTACGTACATATACCAACTGAATTTGGGTATTATTACATGTATGCCCTTGGGAATTTCTTTTTGGTGAAAACACCCCTGAATTTATTCTATTCCGTTTGCTGCTCTCTTTGGTATCTATTTTCATTCCCATTTTGCTATGTTAAAAGGAAGCAATATTAAAAACCTATTTTTATTATCTAAAACGGAATTTTATTTATTAACTACTGTTCGAAATAAATTATGGAATGGAAAACTATGTTTAATGAGCGAACATCCTTTAAACTGTTATAAATAATATTGATTATGGATATCCATCACCCTCCAATAGACAATACTTCCAATTGAAGATCTCAACCATCTCAGCATACAATCTTGGTGATTCACATTCTCATCTTAATTGAAGATTACAGTGATCTCAACACACAATGTTGGCAGTCAATATTTCCATTCCATGCACCTTCTATCTTGGGCGGCAATCTATCTTTCCATATCAAGAATATCTTATATTGTGCAAGAATCATATATTGTATTTCCATATCAGAGTAGATGATCCTTCTACTATAAATATGTAATGCACTCAACTGAATGAATTACTTCTGATTGATCTTGTTCTAGTTTTCTTCTTTGTCTCTGATATATTCTCTTTATTTTATAACACGTTATCAGCACGATTCCGCTCAAAGAACGAATCCGCTCGAAGTATTGCGTTTTGAGAAGAAAGACAGCAGACTATGTATCATTATGTTTTCTATTCTAAAGTGAAAAAAATGATCGACCTCCTCGCACGTTTTTGTAAACAATGGAGTTTACCTTGTCCATCTTGAAATGTAAGTGCGTCATGATAAAAAGGTATGTGTTTTATTGAATCTAAGAATCAATCAAATAATAAGATATTATGTTGCTTTAACGATTGTGGTTTTATTTATTGTATATAGTGGTTGCTAGCTTTGCACCACAAATATTGTTAAATGCACCTGAAGTTGCAAGATTTGAAAGCGTAAATGAGTACGGGTTCTACGAGATGCACATGAAGTTGCAAGATTTGAAAGCGTAAATGAATGTAGGTCTGCAGATGCACTTGAAGTTGCAAGATTTAAAGCGTAAATAAATACGATTCATTCAGATGCACATGAAATTGCAAGATTTGAAACTGCAAGATTTGAAACTGTAAATAAATACAGTTCTGTAGTTTTTGAAATTAATTCTCTTTTGAAATTAATTCTCTTTTGAAATTATAAGGAGAAAATATTATTCATGAAAATATCCCAGCAAATTTTCAAGTTTCAGATTTGTTGTTACAATAGTAATATTGTAAAAGGAGTTTTAAGAAATACTCTAAATGATATCATGCATATTTGTGGCTGAGTAAAATAATGGACTATTAATGAAAAGTCATGAAGCTCGTCTTATTGGTTCGGTTCCATTCCCTGAAGTGAATGCAACAATTCATGATATGCCTGAAAGAAGGCAAAATTAAAATTATGGTCATGACTGTGGAAGAGGATGAGACAAAAGACGGAATAATTACCGTCATTATTATGGAAATAAATAAGAGAATAATAAGGATTCTCAATATAACAATTCAAGGAGTGAAGATAATATTTGTTACTGATGTGGTATGAAAGCCATTAGACATGTATCTGTCGTACTCCACAATATTTAATTAAGCTTTGTCAAGCCTTAATTAAATAAATAAAAATTATGTGGAGATAAATTGGATTTTCCAAAATCATGATACTTGAGCAATTTTTGCCTATAAAAAAAATGATGATTTTAATGGCTTCATAGATACTACACATCTAGATGTTGCAAACTCCTTTGAAGATAATAGTTGAAGATTTGGTTATGGTTATTTTATTTGATGACACGGAAGCCAATGTTCATACAAGAATTGTTAGTACAACATTGATTGGAAGCTCCGGAAGAGCTAATCTATTATTATCTGGGAGATAAAATTGGCTATGAATAATTCATTATTTTGTAGTAAGTCTCAAAGAAACTTATTAAGTTTCAAAGCTATTTGCCAAAATGATTATCAGATTGAGACTACAAATAATGGTATAAGTAAATATCTATACAAAGGTATTAGATATTTCTCCCAATTTGTACTACACGAATATCGCATGGTTGAAACACATGCTTGGGTAAATCAAATGAACATTGATTCCAATAATTTTATTATTTGACATGACCGGTTGGACAATCCCGGATCAAGTATGATGCGAAAAACTATTGAAAATTCAATTGTCATCCATTGAAGAACCAGAAGATTCTTCAATTAAGTGAATTTTCTTGTATTGCTTGTTCTCAAGAAAAATTTATTATTAAATATTCACCAGCTAAAATTGAGATTGAACATTCTACGTTTTTAAAACGTATAGAGGGTGAAATATATGGGCCCATTCACCTATCATGTGGACCATTCAGATAATATATGATTTTAGTAGATGCATCTATAAAGTGGTCACATGTATGTTCATTATGAACTCGCAATTGGTGTTTGCGAGATTGTTTGCTCAAATAATGAGAAAAGAGCATAATTTATGGATTATAAGATAAAGACAGTTTGTCTTGATAATGCTGGTGAATTTACATCTCAGGCTTTATGATTAGTGTATAACAACTGAGATCACAGTTGAATAGCCTGTTGTTTATGTTTATATCCAAAATGGTTTAGCAAAATCATTTATTAAATGTCTCCAATTAATAGCTAAACCATTGATTATGAGAACAAAGCATCATTTGTACGCATCAGGCCAAAAGGTTGTCATAAATTCTCCCTATTACAATTGGCTTATGGTTAGAAGCCAAATATTTCTCATCTTAAAATTTTTGGATGTGCGGCTTACGTTCCAATTGCTTCACCACAGCGCACAAAGATGAGTCCCAAAATAAAGTTGGGAATATATGTTGGATAAAAATCTCCTTATATAATTCAATATATTGCTAAGGATAGGAGATTTATTTAATGCAATACTTGCTGAGTATTATTTTGATGAATTAGTTTTTCCAACATGAGGGGGAGAAAATAAACAGTTGGAAAAAGAGATTGATTGTATTCATTATCATTATCTCATTAGATCCTCGCACTGAGCACTGTGAACTTGAAGTTCAAAGGATAATGCAATAAATATTATAAATCAACTGCTAGATTTGCTGACCTGCTAAGAGTTACTAAATCTCATATTCCAACTGTAAATGCTCCAATTAGAATTGATGTCCTAGTAGGACAATCTATCAGTGCAAATGAAATTAAACCGCATTTAAAACGTGGAAGATCAATCGGTTCCAAGGATAAAATCCTAGAAAAAGAAAGGAGCAAATGATCAAGATGGTCATAAAATGGAGACAATTGATTATGAAAATCCTGAAGACATAACTTTCTATGAAACCCCAGAAGAGGTTCAGGTACCTGAAAATAATAAAGAGATCTCGATTAGTTATGTCATTGCAGGAAAAAGATGGAACCGAAAATATAAAGTTGTCGACAACAATTTTTGCATATAATGTTTTTGTTGAAATAATGCAACAAGACGAGGATCTTGAATATAAATTTGTTGATGAATATAAATCAAGAAATGATTGGCCAAAATGTAGAGACGCAATTCAAGCAGAATTGAATTCGCTTGAAAAATAAAGTTTTTGGACCTATAGTCCAACATCTGAAGGTATAAAGTCAGTGGGGTACAATTGAGTTTTCTGTGAAAAATGAAATGAGAAAAGGAATGAAATCGTGATATATAAAGCATGAATTATGGCACAAGAATTTTTGCAAATGCCTGGCATTGATTATATGGAAACATGTTCTCTTGTGGTGGATGCAATCACCTTCAGATATCTTATTAATCTGCCAGTATATGAAAATTTTGACATGCGTCTAATGGATATTATTACAGCCTATTTATATGGCTCACTCGAATATGAAATTTATATGAAAATCTCTGAAGGATTCAAAATGCCTGAAGCACATGAAAATTCCTAGGAAGTTTGTTCAACAAAGGCTTCAGAGATGATCAAGGCATATATGGTATAATCTCCTTAGTGGATATTTACTAAATGAATAATATATGATCCAATTTATTACTGTGCCTTTATTAAATGATATGGATCTAAGTTTAGTAAGTGTATATGATGATTTAAATATCACTGGAACTCCTGAATAGGTTCCAAAAGCAGTATACTATTTGAAAAAAGAATTTGAAATGAAAGATCTTGGAGAGACAAAGTATTAATCATTTGACGAATAGAATATTCGTTCATCAATTAACTTCTATAGAGAAGGTTTTGAAGCGATTTTACATGGATAAAATATATCCATTGAGTACCTCAATGGTTGTGAGATCGTTTAACATAAATAAAAGATTCATTTCAACCCCATGAAAATATGAAGAACTTACTGGTCTTGAAGTACCATATCTAAGTGCAATTGGGGTGTTAATGTATATTGTTAATTATACACAATCAAATATAGCATTTTCTATAAGTGTATTAGCAAGATTTATCTCTTCTCCAATACGAAGAAACTGAAATGTTATAAAACATATATTTCAGTATATTTGAGGAATTATTGACATGATATTATTTTATGAATGTGGACATCAACTTACTTGTTATGCAGATGCAAGATTTTTATTTGATCTATATAAAACTAGATCTCAAACAGGCTATTTATTCACAAGTGAATGTTAGCTATTTTATATTTGGTTTAGATCAATGATACAACACATTCAGGAAGCATGCAGTCTTCTACTAGAAGAAGGGGTTTGAACAATATGATATGAAGATTATGCTGCATGCATAGCTCAATTGAAGCGATGATACATCAAAGGAGATAGAACGATACATATTTCACCGAAATTCTTCTTCATTCATGGTCTTCAATGAAATAGTGAAATCGATGTTCAACAAACTCGTTCAAGTGATAATTTGACAGATTTATCTACTGAGAAGTTGCATACTTCAAATCTTGAGAAGCAGGTATATGATATTGGAATGTACGTACTTAAAGATACTCAATGATGTTATCATCAGGGGGAGTAAAATACGTGCTGCACTCTTTTTCCCTTAACCAAGGTTTTGTCCCACTGGGTTTTCCTGGTAAGGTTTTTAATGAGGCAGCTACCAATACATATTATTTAGATATGTATACTCTTTTTCCTTCACTAAGATTTTTTCCCACAGGGTTTTTTCTTAGTAAGGTTTTAACGAGGTACATTATCTATTGATGGACATCCAAGGGGGAGTGTTATAAATAATATTGATTATGGATATCCATCACCCTCCAATAGACAATACTTCCAATTGAAGATTTCAACCATCTCAGCATACAATCTTGGTGATTCACATTCCCATCTTAATTGAAGATTACAGTGATCTCAACACACAATGTTGGCAGTCAATATTTCCATTCCATGCACCTTCTATCTTGGGCGGCAATCTATCTTTCCATATCAAAAATATCTTATTGTGTGCAAGAATCATATATTGTATTCCCATATCAGAGTAGATGCTCCTTCTACTATAAATATGTAATGCACTCAACTGAATGAATTACTTCTGATTAATCTTGTTCTAGTTTTCTTCTTTGTCTCTGATATATTCTCTTTATTTTATAACACTCCCCCTTGGATGAAATAAAGAAAGTTGAAATGAAAATCAATAGATTATTTGAAGAAAGTTGAAATGAAAATCTTGAAAAGACAATGTTTTGTCTTGACTTGTAAATTGAGCATTTGACGAACGAAATATTCGTTCATCAATCAACTTATATAGAGAATATTTTGAAGAGATTTTATCTAGATAAAATACATCCATTGAGTACCCCAATGGTTGTGAGATCGCTCAATATAAAGAAAGATTCATTTCGACCCCAAGAAAATAATGAAAAATTTCTTGGTCATAAAGTACCATACTTAGTGCAATTGGGGCATTAATGTATTTTGCTAATAGTATAAGACCAGATATAACATTTTCTATAAGTGTATTAGCAAGATTTATCTCTTTTCCAATATGAAAATACTGAAATGTTATAAAACATATATTTCAGTATATTCGAAAAATTATTGATATGATATTATTTTATGAATGTGGACATCAACTTAATTGTTATGCAGATGCAAGATTTTTATCCGATCTATATACGACTAGATCTCAAACAGGCTATTTATTCACAAGTGAATGTTAGCAATTTTATATTTGGTTTAGATCAATGATACAACACATTCAGGAAGCATGCAGTCTTCTATTAGAAGAAGAGGTCAATTTTTATAATATTTTTTTCAATATCCTATACGCTTAGTACCGGAAAACAAAAATCCTAAATGCTGATTAAGGATTATGTTTGTAAAATAAAAGTAACCGTAAATTGTCGGTGTCGTGTAGCTAATGGGTCGACTTCAAGGAGATGTATCATTTTAACTTAACCCTCATAATGAGGGGAAGAAGAGAAAATTACTGACGAAAACTACTTGCATCTTTGAATATTGAATAACAAAAAACGACCTGAATCTCAATCATCCTAATGATCTAAATCTGTAGTTGCTAGATCCAAAAAAAAATAAAAAATGAATCCTCTAAAAACTTGAAACTTAAACTTGAACTTGAACTCCAAATTAAAATTACATTGATTGAAATAAAGAAAATAACTTGCATAAAAGAAATTAAATAACTTGCATATATGGGAAACTATCTAGGGTGGTGGAGGAAATTAGACAAGCCGCTAAACCTTCTGGAACCATAAGATTCAACCACATACAGAAGCTCTAACATTGCTGATCATGGAATGGCAAAGATGCCGACATCGTCGGAGAATCCATCACTTTTCTATCCAGATCTCCCTTTGGAAATTGCGGAGATCCTAATGGCAGACAACCAGCAAGTTTAGCAGTTTAGTACTCTAGGTTCCTAAACCTCGTTTATGTAACAAAGAAAAAAAAAAAAAAAAAAAAAAAAAAACACACACACACACATTGAATATAAAAACTAAAACATAAAGTAATCAAAGAACTAAAGTAGACCTAAACAATCTAAAGAGAAAAAAGAAAAAGAAAAAGTATAATCTAAGATTCTAAGGCTCTTTTCTAAATCAATTATTATTCTCAATTATGAAAAATTTTCATTATTTTAAATTGTTTGACGTCTATTATCAGTTTTATTTTTATTTAAAATAATAGAAAAACCTCCCAAATCCATAATCAACTTTTTGTCTATTATAAATTATGGTGAGAATTTCATTCTCTTCATTTATGTGCAGGTTTACTTAAAATTTTATAGTTAAGATGAGGGAAAAATAGTCAATACACATTATTTTATAAAAACTATATTTTTTTCCTCACTTTTCTCACTTGCTCAACAATTTTTTATTTTGACATCAAATTTATTTTTCATTTCATAATGTATTTTTTTGACAAAATTCACCAAACCATTTTTCATTCTTGACCAATAACGAATTCTTGTACTTATTTCTTTTAAATAAGCATAATAGAGAATAAGAATTGATAGCAAAAAGAGCCTAGTCTAAAAGAGGAGATGGCTATTTATAAGGATGGTAAATGGAGTAGAAATAAGGAAAGAAAAAAATAATGATAATTAAATAAATAAAGAAATAAGAGTTAAAAAGAATAAAAAGAGGGAAAAAAAAGAAAAAAAACCAAATAAAGAAAGAATACATAGTTTGAGAATGGAAAGGAGAGAGAGAGAATGGAAAAAGAGAAAGAAAATAAAATAAATATGGTATCATGAAACATGGAGAAGAAAGAGAGAGGAAGGATAAAAAATATTTTTTTAAGAAAAGAATGAGTTAGTGGGAGAATAAATAAATGAAAATGTGATAAAAAAAAAAGTAGAAAGTGGTGGGGAGAGAGGAAAATAATTTAAGAATGAAGCAACATCTAATAAAATAAAATTTTTAAGAAAATATATGGAAAATTTCAAGAAATTAGAAGATTCTAATCTTTCACTACTTATGTGCCCCATGCATATACTAATATTTTTTTTGTTGACAAAAATAAAATAAAATAAATTTCTAACTAATCTCAGCTGTTCATCAAAATTCGCTTATTTATTTCTATGATATTCTTAGAGTTAGCCCATAATCGAATCTAATCTAGTCCTGGCCCATCATCCTCCAAATCGGGGCATTTTTCCACTTAAGAATTTGAGCTGGACCTCTTTACGTGTATTGTACCTGAAACTCTAAATCTTCGCTTAGGTCCTAAAAAATCATAAAATCCAAGGTAGTTTCACTTTAAGAATGTAAAATGCATGTTTTATGCATTAAGATTTCACACATAAATAATCAGATCTAGGGTTTCCCCTTAGTTCTGTTTGTTTGTTTTGTCGTTTTGGTTGCAGTACTTTGCTTTTTATTTCTTTTTTCTTTTTTTCCACATAACAGTTCCTTTGGTTGCAGCATTTCTTTGGTGCACACGCGGAACAACTCCAATTTTGGGTACAAGTTCTTCTGCGTCGAGCTTGACTAGTACGCCTATACGGTAGAGCCGGATGGTAGGTACGAACCTCCTCCGCACTTTCGTTGCTACCATCGCCACAACTGTAGGAGTTTTGTGTCCGCCCTTGCGGCGTTTTGTAAGTTCCCCTATGCGGGTGTTATATGTCTGTCCCCCTATGTGGGTGTATGTATGTCCCCCTTTGTGGGTGTTGATGGTTTTCTGGTGTCTTTGTTCTAAGGGTTTTGTGGACGCGATCCATTTTGGGCTTGACCCAACCCTTACCCTGGCTGGCCCTGTCTATTGCATGTACGACAGTTTGGTCATCTGCCGCTCCTTGGTTCGTTTTGAATCTTGTGTACTCATGCAGTCTGTACTTTTTTTAGTTTTCTAAATGAAGTGCTGTTTACCAAAAAAAAAAAAAAAAGATTTCACACATAAATGTGCTCATTAGAATATAAGAGAGAAATGGGTGGGAAATAAATGACATTCTTATTCTTGATTTTTTTTTCCCAATACTTTTAAATTAAAATAGATTCTATAATAGATATCAAATACACATAAAAACGTAATATTGTCAATAAAGGAAAAAAAAAAGAATGACAAATGATGAAAAAAAACTGTATATTTTCTATATTTCAAATTATATATAAAACACATTCTCTCGTTTAATATAATGGGGTTAAGTGATGGATCATCATATATTGTATTGTCAAAATTTTCAAACTACCCTCATTTACACTAGAACCCACTTCAAATTTCAAGGAAAAAATAAACAAAAAAAATTAATAATAATAATAATAAACAGAAAACTAGGAGGGTGAAGAATAACCATGACTAATGTTAAGGTATTTTCTTTTGATTCTTTCCTAACATATAAGAAGATTCCACAAAAGTAAATTAATATTGTTTTATTTAAAACTAACGGTATTAATCATAATTCGATCTCTCCACCCAGGCAAGCCGTTTCCCACCGTCCCACCATCACAGTTGTGATGACACGGCTGGCCTACTTGTGTGCCAAGGTGGGCCATGTGTGAGGGTGGGGGGATGGGAGGACTAGCTGCCCGGGTGGAGAGTATTTGAACTTAGGCACAAGCATACAATAAATTCCAAGGGATGTTAATGGTTAAGAACCCTAAGGATGTGTAGTAATTTGCTCTTCTTTTTATTTGCCTATCTATTCTTACTTCGTCACGGTTAAGTGACGGTGTGCGAAAATTATATTGAACTCATATCTACAACAATTTCTGTTCAAAAAACTTATGCCTTTTTTAAGTACTGATCGCAATAGGAAACATATATCTCAATTGGGCAGATGCAGATGACATGAATTTGAAAACATGAGCCTTTTTTAAGTATTGATCTCTACCAACTTTGGAAACAGGAGTTCTCAATAGGGCGGATGCAAGCTGACATGAATTTCAACAATCGTTAAAGTTCAAGCATTTGATACACTAATTTGCAGAACACCAGTGGCCATTTTGCATGGGTTGAGGTGAATGGATCTAAGGTGTATTACTTCTGTGAAATCTAAGTGGTCGAGTTCTTGTAGCTAGATTTCCAATGTCTTCCGCTGCAGATACTTTATATTAAGAAAGCAAATCCAAGTAATGATCTTTCCCCATCAATTATGGAATTGATATATATGGAATATAACCTACATTAATTAATTTGGATGAAGACTTCAGAGAATGTATTAAAGGAACATCCTCTTCAGGGCCTTTTCTTCCTTTTCATCTTGGGCATCTCGATCAGATGCATTAATAGAATCCTCTTCTTCACTTGAACCTTGGCCATCAAAGAGATTTTTCCCCTGTATGTTATTTAATTTACGAGGATGACCTCTACGTTTCACACTTTCTTTTTCATCTGCAACTAATAGATTATGTTACCTTGGCATTTCATACATAAAATTAGAATATTGAAGATGAAATCAAAATAATCATTAGATTAATGGGAAACCTAAGGAACAATAGAAAAACGAAAATGTTTATTGGAAGTGTATGATAAATGGGATAATTGTCATAAGAAAAAGGAAAATTGGGACTTGCCACGTTTTGCAATACAGACAACTTCAATGGCAAATATCAACCCAAAATCATCTTATGAAAGATATTCTCTACTGCTAAAAAACAAGTGCATGCACATAGCTAGCAAGAAAAGTTCCTCTAGAAATCTTTCAGGGGTGCCGCCAGAGATGTCACAAGGGCTGCTTGGTTTTCTCCTTCTTTGAAAACAAAGTTCTCATTGTCTGAAAAGAACGTCAACATCAACAGATCACATTTATTTACACTTTGTGACAGTCAAGACACTTGAGGAAGACAACATTCTTCTAAAACACAAAGACACAGATAACAATAAGAATAAACCTAAGTAAAAATGTAGGAACCGAGAAATATAAATCTTTACCATCATGATTTACCAAATAGAAGTGGTTTTTCATTGGTACCTTGGAATCCCTCATTCGTTCCATATTTCTCACGCAATGTACCAACAAATGTATAATGCGGACGCTAGCCACTAAGATATATCTTCATCAGTGTTGACATTCTTAGTTCGTTTCTAGACATCTTTTAGACTATATGCAAAGAAATAAAGATTAAAAGCCCTTTTGAACAAGTGTCAAGTAGATTGCTTATTATAATTAAGTAAGGGTTTTTCTTTTGTTTGGAGGGGAGATTTTTATTTTATTTTTTTATTTTTATTTTTTTTATTTTTTTTTTTTTGGGGTTAGGAGCAGGAGAGATGTTTGGGGGTGAAGAAAAAGGAAATAATTGATTCTCACATGTCTGAGACCTAAGAGCTTGGGAGTTTTGACACAAAATGGATAATGGGTCCTTCCAAGAAGGACAACTTCCATGGAGCCCATGGTTGTCAAGGTAATTAACAAGGCGATGCTAGGGTGATCAGTATTAGGTGAGCCGTGAAAGGAAATTTTAAAAGCATGAAGATGGTAGGGATAAAAGATCCGAATCCCCTAGCCCATTTATCATCGCCTAGAGAATTATATCACTACGGTAAGACAAAATGACCCAAAAGCCAAAGTACCTTCTGGTTGTTTTGGATTAAAAATCAAAGGAGAGAGCATTCAGTATGGTTTAGTTTTACCAGCTTTCTGATACATTAAGCAGCTGCTCAAACAACAAATGCAAACAAGAAACAACTGGGTGAGTCGTCCATCTCTAATCAAGGCTTGATGGTGGCAGGCTTGACTCGTCAACAACCTGCTTTACCTGAATTAGTATTCACCGTACGTGCACTCATTCTTAATTTACAACACAATCAATATGCATAGAATAGAAGCTATATATCTTCTAACAAGTCTTATTCTTAATTTCCTCCTTTCCCCATTTAGCTGAAGCTGTCCTTGATGGATCATCATCCATCTTTCTTTTTATTTGAATCTTTAATCTTCAAAACTTCGATCTGCCTAATTAACATCATCAGATGTCTTCGATAGAAGATTAATTGTTAAGCCATAGGACAATAAAATCAACCATGTCTCAAACTCCAAATAGTAGTAAGAAATCTAGACTGTTTATTTAAAGGTTATCCTTCAACAGAGCCACAGAGAGAGTAGAAAATTATGTCCCATGCATTTCAGAGGATTTTTCTCTTTGGGTGGAAAACATCCTGCAAAGATATTAAAGAGTGTCCAATCATCTATAAAAGAAGAGATGCTTTAAATCTCATGTTGAATATCAAAACCTCTATGAATGAAGAAGAAAATGTTCTCTAAAAAATGACTTGATGTTTAAGTCTTTGTCTTATTGTCTTATCATTTTTTTCAACTTTTGGACAAATTGTGTAGGATATGTCGAGATTTTGCCAATCCGCTAGTTTTGGCAACCAGCGAAAGGCAAAATCTCGTTGAGACTCGCACCTTGGATGTTATTCTCTAGTCGATGATGTACAGACTAGGGACACCCATGGTATCAATCTCAACACTTCTGTAATAATTTTTCGATAGAAGATTCCTTACTTTAGTTGTAACGTTTTTCCTTGCACTCACGTGAAGCGGCAATAATTAATTACTGATCATGTTTTGGCTGATTTTTGTAGGGTTTAAAGCAGAATCTGAGTCCAGTTCCTGATAGTTGGATCAACACCCTTAGTTAGTTAGTGTTATCATCATTAATTGCTTGTCGAAATGCTTTAATGGGTTTGAATCATGAATGATTGTTAGGAAACGAAATAGATTGATTCAAATCTTATTTCGAGTTGTGCTTCATCTTGACAAAGCTCCTTGTGATGGAGCCATGGAGGTGATACTAATCTAGTGTTCTAGAGAACATTCTGATTTGACCCTCTTGTTTGTTATTAGGTTAATCATAGGTGCAACAAGAATGGTGTCATCGTCTATTGCTCTGAAAGACATGGTATCTGCAGCAAAGAATAACATAACACAAGATTTATGTTGTTGGAGAAACGACCATCTTCAACAAGAACCATGGAAAGTCAAGGTAATCAAAAGAGAGCTGCTTAGCACTGGAGGCTCATACATTAGAGCAAACAATTGGTACTTAGAGCTGGGAAAAGAAGGAAGGCTGAAAAGGTTGAAGAGTTCACTTTGGCATTCATGGAATCTCCCAACATGAGTGAGATCCGTTGGGGTCCCAATGCCAGTAACCCTTTAAGTGTTGAACAAAGATGGTTGATTAACTAACGAAAGGAGATCATATCGTGAATCGGCCATTGGCTTCTTCAATTTCTTGGTTGATTTTCTTAGTGTTACTGCTCCACCTTAAATTCCTCTACTCAGCTCAAGACTTCAATCTTTCTTCTATCCGTGCATTGTGCAGAGGATATAATAACCTGAAAACAGAGGAGTGGGATAAAGCCCAACAGCTTTCTTAATGGCAATACGGAGTTTCTTTTGCGTGCAAATGCATGAATTGATTCCTTGTGTAAATCTACCTTAAGATTTGCCCTTTGCATATATTCATTTACAAGGTTGCATGTCCTTCCATTTTAATCCAATGAACTATAACTATTGATCCCAGACTCTAGTAATTCTTTTACGATTCCAACATGCCTTCTCTAAGCTACGAAATGTAAAAACAGTTTTCTTTTGTGAAACATAAAAATCTCCAGTAAGCTAGAATCTTGTATAAGTATTTAATTAATTACATAAACAAATAAGCATTTTTGTTTTTTTCATAGAATTCGCTTTCTTGCAGGGGAAATGTAAATATTTTGATGAAAAGTAAAATTTATTTCTTCAGAAAAATAATTTAGGTCTTTGGTTGCTAAGGTATTATTTTGTTCAAGTAGAACCTCTGCACAATGCACACAGAAAGATTTGAAGTCTTGAGCTGAGTGGGGTGGAAGAATTTAAGATAGAATATCAAAGAAGTAATTGAAGGCTAATCCTGATATTTATCTCCTTGCATTACCTAATCAACTCTCTTCTAAACAGTTTATTCAAACTATGACATGCACCTACCCTACCTCCATGCTCCTTCCGGTCCTTGGTACAAGTCTCGTGGATTCCACACAAAACCTTTTCCCATAAAACTGAAAGAAAGAAAGAGAAAACTGTATCTTCTTCTTCTTCTTTCTTCTCCTTTTAAGGAAAAACTACATTTGATGTAAGGTTAGTTAGGCTGCTGTGGATATAAAAATGTATAACAACAAAACCCTAGAAATCATTAAGCAACAACTTGGTAAAAGATGCAAGATGTAATAGTAATTGGGTTATTGATGTGGTGGAAAAATACGGGAATAGGGAGAGATCACAGTCTCTTGCACCAAATGCTTGGGGTTATGGGGGTCAGGACCCCAACAGATCTCACTCATGTTGGGAGTCTCCATGAATGCCAAAGTGAACTCTCCTACCTTCTCGGCCTTCCCTCTCTTCCCAGCTCTAAGTACCAATTGTTTGCTCCGATCGTATGAGAAGATGCCATCAGTCAAGCGAATGATGTCCCCTGCCTCAAAGGCATCACATTCTTCTTCCCACAGTTGGAAGTGAACTGCAGCAGTCTCATCAGCCACAAGTGCTAAGCATGCTCTCTTTTGATTACCTTGACTTACCATACTTCTTGTTGAAGATGGTCGTTTCTCCAACAATATAAATCTTGTGTTTATGTTATTATTTGCTGTAGGTACCAAGTCTTTCAGAGCAATAGATGATGATGCCATTCTTGTTGCACCTATTGATAACCTAACAAACAAGAAGGGCCAAATGAGAATGTTCTCTAGAACAATAGATTAGTATCACATCCATCAACAATGAGCTTTATCAAGAGAAAGCTAAATTCAAAGTAAGGTTTGAGTTTAAACCTATTTAGTCTCCTAACAATCGTTCATGATTCAAGCCCATCAAAGCATTTCTACAAGTAACTAATGTATGATAACATTTATGTACAACTATAATGAACTGGACTCAGGTTTTGCTTTAAACCCTAGAATCGAACATGAACCAGCCAAAAACTTGATCAGTCGGAGGTAATTGTTACTGCTTTACATGGGTGACAAGGAAAAGATGCTACTAGTAAAGAGTCTCTTTATCGATATATTAAATAAGAGAATTGAACACAACCTTCTTTCACACATGGAAAGTTTTCAAAAAGAAACAAAAATCACAATCAATCAGATTATCAAAGACCCATTCACAAAATAAAATGCTTAGAATAGATAATGATATGTACCAGTTACAGTCTCAGTTGCAATTTGTTAAAGCCAATCAAACAAACAAGTTGATTGCAGCCACTAAAGATGCTGCAATGGTTTTAGTTCTTCTAAGCAATGGTTGATTTTCAAGCTTGTATTCTTCTAACTTCTAAGCAACCTTTTATCGAACAGTTAGAATGCAACTGTAACAGCCAAGTAATGTGTTTACTCTGAAAAAGAACACTTATGGATTGGTTTTCACTATGACGCTCTAGAACAGTTGGAATCAGATAAAGAGAAGCGGACGGAGAAGGAAATCTGATCAAGTCGTAGCAATTTGGCTAGAAGAACGTCTTCTGGGAAATAACTACACCAAAAATAAATAAATAAACAAATTTACGATTCATAAGAGCTGAAAAAAGCAATTAGATATTCAGCACTTCAATTAGTATCGATTCTCAATAATCACTGGTGGCTGACAATTCTGCATGGAAGTTTCAGTAATTGAACTAGGATACGTGAGCTCAAAAGCTATCTGGAGTCTTAAAAGAAAAGATCAATGAGAAAAATCAAAGGAAGGCATCATTCAGAGCAATCGAATTCGAATCAACCTTGCTTCGATCCAAGTTTCTCAGAGGTAACAAGTGAAGCCACCTTCGAACATACGGGGGACTCTCCAGGTGAGAAATATTGGGGAATTAAAAGTAGAACGGACTTGGACAGTAAATTCGATTATTTCAGAGATGGTTTTTGTAAATTTGAAAGAAAGTTTTAACGAAATTGACTTAATTACGATATTACCCTTATTATTCACCGTCAGATTAAAAATATTACAGGCGTGTGCAGCCATAAACAAAAATCTAACTTTCACACAGAGTTGGATTTCCAAAGGAAGGAGGTGGAGATGATAACCACAAGACTCATAAGTTGGTATCACAAAAAGAGTAAAAATGATATTTAAGTTGATTCTAAATTTTTTTTTCAGGGAGTTCAAGTATCATTTGGTCAACTTAGAGGAGAGATAAGTGATATTTACCCTTTTTTTAATTTTCAATGCCGAAGTGATATAAAGATTTTAAAGCATAAATTAGAGAAATTCATGTTAATCTCTAACCCTCTCTCTTCATATGCAAAATAACAACAATTGGCCTTCCTAATTAGAGAAAAAGTTTAACAATAAAGACAATGGAAAGAAACATCATTGTCGGACAAATTTGTAGAAACCAAGGATTTGTAATCATTATTCATCCTCCCCTCCGCTCCATATATGACGTTAAGGTCTAGGCTCCGCCCCTAGTCTTCTATCCATAACAATAGAATAACGTCAACACTTCTAGATGCAAATTAAAAAAAAAATGAAGTTAATTAGCAATATTTGGTTATTTATGTAAAAAAGAATATTATCATAGACTTTCTTTCTCCCCCCCTCTAATAGTAGACCAATCAAGAGAAATGTCTCAACAGATATTAAAAGACTTGCTCTGCTATTGAATTTATTCACTTGCCATTCATGTTACAGGTTAAAAATTTATATACAACAGAGGAAGTTTTCACTCCATGGGAGACTTTACAATAGTTACATAAGATTGGGTTTAGTGTTGGAATAGGTATGCATTACAAAGTAGATTAAATAAAGTAGAACTAATCAAGAGAGATTTGGGTCAGGTGAAACTCAATGGTTGAGATAAGGTGAAACTCACATGAATTATAATACCAAGATGAAAAGATCTAGACTCCAAAATCCCTCTCAGCACTTAAATCCAAATATTCCAAATTATGAGTTATCTTCACATAGATAATCATACCATAGACAAAGATAGAATGGAGGAGAAAAAAGAAATGAAAAGAAGACCAGCGTAAAGCATGTCTACACTCCCAATCCACAAATTAAGAACATTTCAAAGAACTCATCACACAAATTGTTGTGGAGGGTAGTCAACCCGAGAACCCCCTTGGGAAGTCACCAATGCCCCCCTTGGGAAGATTCATTAGCACCCTCTTGGGACATGTAGACACCACCTTGGGAAGTTACCAATACCCCCCTCCTCAAAAGATTCACCAGCATCCTCTCAAGACATATAAATTTCCCCTCAAGAAGGAACAGATGACTCCTTGGGGAACATACAGACCACCCTCTCAAGATGATTTGAAGAACCCCTCAAGGAACCCCGTAAACATTCCCTCGGGAAGTTGGAGAACCACTCCTCTGGAGGATCCCTTGGGAATCACTTGGGATAGGCTCGGGCAATGTGAGAACGCCCATCACCATGTTCGAAGAAAGCTTTGAAGAAGGACTAAGTCAAAAGGGCTTGTTATAGAAATAACCGCCCAATATGCCCACAGTGAAACATGGGGGAGTGACTCTCGGAGTAATGGCTCCATTAAAGTGCTACTAAGAAAATGAACGTGCCTCCTAAGGCAATTAGCCCCACTCTTCAATTAGTGAGCAAACTCAACGGAAATGTTGCCTCAAGGTAACTACTAAATAAACCCCATTTGTGAGATTGGCAAGGTATGAGACTTTACTCACTATCATTCCTTACGTTCTAAGAACCCTCTCAGAGACTTCTATTGTTGAGCCTAGACTAACTTGAGTGTCGAAGGTGATCTCCCAACCAACACTAGGTAGGGCTGCTCTAGTTTCTTTTGTGAGTGTAGGCATTACACCTACTCGAGTCACATTGAAGAAGCCCTCAAAAGGTCGTCTAACTACTCAGGTGACATGAAGAAGATCTAGACACAACACAAATTAAAAGAATAAAACTAAAAATCACTTCGCAACTCCTTCAATATCAAAAAATACACAATAAGCTTTGAAATGAACTACTCAATAACACACCTCGATTGACATTTTCATCAGCAAGAATTTTGAGCTTCTTCTGCAGCTCTCATCTCACCTGTTGAAGATTTTTATTTGGACTATTAAGCATTGAAAACTTGGAAATCCCCCTTATTTTTAAAGCTATTGTCTACACGAAGAATAAGAAAACCATTAATAATACCTACAGATACCATAGGACATCATAATCAAGATACCTGGCTGACCCATACACTTTATCAGCCAAAGATCTCCTTAGGATAAAATTTTAATTGGCTGAGAAACAATTAATATCCATCTATTTTCTAAATATAGGATATTGAACCACAAAATTTTCTCAATATATTATCAAATAATGCTTGTTGACCCAAAACCCCAAGAGTCGGGTAGTTAATGGGCATGGCACAAATCTAAATCTTTAGGTGATGTGTGTCCATTCCTCTTACTCGATAGAGTCACCCATCTCAAATATAATAGGGTTTCTACTTAAATCTTTGAACTAACCACCATGATCAGGGAGGCAGGATGACAATGGAAGATATCAGGGGTAAAGTAGTCCATTTAATATTTTTAACTTTATGAATTAAAGGGTACATTAGTTTTTTTAATTTCAATAGTAACAATTTTAACAAAATTGGAGTCATAAAATGGGGTGTCAGTGTTTAAGGAGTTTTATTTTAAGGTGTCGATGCAATTTACTCTTATTATTATTATTATTATTATTATTATTATTATTATTAGATCTTGATTGGATGGTGCTAGACTTCATTGGATAAAATCCCCGTCAAAATCCACAACTTAAAAACCATTAGAAAAAAATTAGAGGCAACTGGTCAAAGATAATATATTTAAGTCACACATCAATAAGGGTAATTTAAGAATTATAAAATTACTTAACCATGATTAACATATTGCTAAAGAAATGTACCAATATAAGAGACATTCTAGGTATTTATGCTAACTTAATATATTTTTAGAATATCTATAATTTTTGCTATATATTTGAAGTGTCTTTGAAATTTTATTTTATTTTATTCGACATATACTTAGTCATTAAGGTACCTCTTTTGATATTAATGTAGTGTGGACCATCCAAATCTCAAATATCAATTTAATCTTAGAAAAGGATGAATTTTTTTTTTTAAATACATAGAGCATTGGACTATGTACATTGTTTATGTGGTAGGTGGGATTTTTTGGTCCTATCAATCCATTTCCATGAAAGAGTGGGAAGTGGGAAGAAAAGTGTACAAATTCTTCTCGAAAAACATGAAAGGAGAAATGTGAAAAAATAAAATATTAAAAAGCTTCAGTCCAAGTCTCTCCTTGGGCCGTTCTTTCTTTTGCTTTCAAATTTCAATGATGCTGTCGGCCAACTAATAAATTTTTTCCTTTTTTTTTAATCTTTTTTCAAAAGTACGAAATGCCATGTAATGAGGACTGGTGATCTAAAAAATTGTTGATAAGGAAATTAGAATGTAATGAGAAAGTTTTAGGAAACTAAGGACCCATTTCTTATCCCATTGTAAAAAGAGTCTTTCGTGTTTCTTGCTTTAAAAAAAAACAGAAAAATTCTTATCAAAAAAATAAAAAAAACTGAAAAATTGGTAAAAATAGTTTGATTGAATTATTTTGTTTCACATGGTTTTTATAATATAAATTCAAATTTATAAAAATATTTGCTTTGAGAAATATTTTTTTATACAACTATTTATTATTATATTTATTTTTCGAAACAAAAGTTGGGTAAAGATTAGATTTAATGAAAAGAATTTAGAGAAGGGTATTCATAAAATTTGATATTCTAAATATAGAAATTCTGGTAAAACCTTAATGATTATGTATTTGCTCTCAAAAACAAGTTTTATCAAATGTCTAAAAAGGTATTTCTGTTTCCAAAAGTAATTAGAACTATTTTTGTATTTTTCAAAGCAGAAATAATGTGGGCTATCAAATAGGTCATAAGTAGACCTGTAAATGAATAGTAGAAATTCGCCTCCAAATTCGTATTTGTATTCGTTTAAGGGTGTCCAAATCCAAAATTTTTCTCACCGAAAAATAGTTGTATCCGTTCGATAAGTAATTAGATTTGAATTCGGATAATTGCTTGTCGGATTAGATAATAACTAGATAAAATTTTATCTAGTTAGAATAAAGTATTAATTTTTTTCTTTCAAAATGACTGATAATCGATTCTGAAAATCGGAAATCCATAACTGAAAAATAAAAAATTATCCTGTTAGAATAAAGTATTGAACATTTTTTTTTTCTAAAAAATGTTGATAATCGGATTTGGAATACTGTGATCGGTAACCGGAAAATAAAGAGTCGAGAATAAGAAATTAACAAAAATAACAATTAATAACCGGATAATTTATTGGATCGGATTATTATCGGATATTCGATAAAGTTCAATATTTGCATTTGGATATATTCTAAAAATTTCCACCAGATTCGGATTTGGATAGCGAATTTGCTAATCGGATTCAAATTTAGATAGTGGTATATCCGAGTCAAATTCGATTCGTTTATAAGTCTAGTCTAAGGGTGTGGTTGGTATTTGGTAACCTTTTTGGAAAATACTTTCAGTGCTCTTTTGTTTTTAAAGAACAAAAGAACATGTTACAGGTGTTTATTGAAATGGTTTGTTCTTTTATTCTTGAAAAATGAACTAGTGAGAAAAATGGCTTCTGTAGAACATGTAAGACTTGTTCTTTTGGGGAATAGGAACTTGACGAAATGATCTTGACGGTGAAGATTTCTGGAGACCATCCCACCCTCACTCGTGCTCATAAAACCCCTCCACCCTACTCTCTTGATCCACTCCTTTGTTCAAAAATATGATTTTTCATAGTGCGGGCTCAAGTGTACATTTCCAAACATAGAATAGTCTCCTAGTAGAGAAACATGTAAAAGCGGTTTAATATAAGAGCGGGTCTCTCAAAATGAAAATGTTGCCAAAATGTACATAATAATAATACCTCTTTGCCAATGCAATACTCACTCTTGTTCATTTTTTTTTTTAACAATATTCATATTGAACACAAACATTGCACTTCCGAGTCACTTCTTTGCTTCTTCAAAGCAAAATTAAGTTTACATTTGGTTGCTCGTGTTAAACCGATCTTCAATACTTGATTGAATCACTTTTAAAGTTTGAGAACGTGTGAAAGCGAAATGATATTACTAACTAATGGTAACAAGGTGGGTTACCCATGCAAAATCCTTATGGACACATGAATCGTCTATGTCGTCACAATACATATTACACATATACTATATTTATTAATCTAAGCATTTTTAGATAGAAGGTTATATCTATGGAGACCAAACTTTGTAATCAAACTCTAGGTTCCTATAGAGAAAGAGCACACTAGACCAAAGTGAATGAATAAGATTTAAATTTGCTGTTCAGCTTTGATTTTAGAAGTCAGGTGACTATTGAATTATAATCAAATTTTATCCGGAAGCAAAATAAAAAGAAAATAAATAAATAAAAAAGAAAAAGAAAAAGAAAAAGACAAAGACAAAGAAAAAGAAAAAGAAAAAGAGAGAGAAAAAACAAAAAAGAACAAAAAAAGACTAATAGAAGATTTGTTAAAGAATGGACAAGTCAATGCAAGAAATTTCTTACAAACACTCAAGAAAGTGATAAGAATCTTTCACGTTTTTAAACAACACAGACAAAGCCATGTGATGTCGCAAAAGAATATCAATTTTAAACCTAAAAGTCATGTGAAAATATGAAAGTGATTAAACTTTTTTTTTTGGTAGAAGAAAGTGATTAAACTCTTGTAATGCGTAAAAGAAAGTGGTAGGAACTTTCCCTAAAAGCAAAAGCATCTTTGTTATCGTTTCCTTTAATATTCGTAAGGTCGCCTAAATTCTGGTATGCAACTTCAGATTTGAAGGGACTCATTGTCCAAGCAATTTGATTTAAACCAAAAAAAAATGTCAGTAACTCCTCAGAGCTTCTGTTCACCATCATCATCAACTAGTTCTTGTTCGAAGATGAATTATGAAGTGTTTTTGAGCTTTCATGGCAATGACGTTCGTACCAATTTTGCCGACCACCTCTATAATGCTTTAGTAGGAAGTGGAATCCAAACTTTCAGGGATTCTGAAGAACTTCAAAAAGGAAACAAGATTGAAGAAGAGTTATTCACTGCAATTCAACAATCAAAGATCTCAATTCCCATATTCTCAGAGAATTATGCATCAAGTAAGTGGTGTCTCAAAGAGCTAACCCATATATGTGAATGCAGAAGAACACTAGATCAGATAGTCATGCCCATTTTTTACAAAATCGAGCCAAGGGATGTGCGAGGCCAAAAAAGGAAATATGAGGAAGCCTTTAAGCAACACCAAATCAATATGGTATCCGATGTGCAAAAGTGGAAGAATGCAATGAAAGAGGTTGGAGAATTGGACGGTTGGCATGTCAAGAATGAAACGTAAGTCCTACAGTTATATTTTACTCACTTGCAATTAGTATTCCACAAAATCATGATAAATCACTAACCAAATGAAGTTAGATTATTCATATGACCAATTTGCATTAGTTGTATGGTATAAAGAAATATATATATATATATATGAATGAATTAATAGGAAAATCATATTATTATTATTACAAAAGCATGAAATATTCATTGAGGAAACCTATACTTACTCTTAAAAAATATCCTCAATCATTCATTAATAATATATGATTAATTATGTCTAAAATGTAATCTATATTCTCATTGATTTTTTTTTATTATGATTGTATGTACTCACCACTAAAATCCAAAGTAAGCGATTTTTAATATTCCTGCATAGATCTCAATGGTCTCAGTTGCCCACCAATAAATCCAATCATTTCTTTACAAAAAGAAAAGAAAAAAATATATAACTTAACTCTTTACAATTTATTATTATTAGTAATATCCAGTAAAATTCGAATTAAATATCTCTACATATTCATGCTAAAACCCATTAGTCTTAATTTCATTAGAACTAAATAAAGAATGCGTTTTGATATTCATGCTTAAAATTCAACAATGTTTAAACAACCCTTAAAAAGGAAGAATAAATAAAAATTGTATGTATATCATTGAAGGTAAAATTTTTGCATTCATGTTTAAGAATCCCATCAAAATTGTTACCTTCAAGTTTATTGTCACCTGTTTACAAAAAAAAAAAAAAAAAGGTTTATTGTCACCTCTAAATAGTTTATTACTATATCTTATCACTTTAATTTTTTCTGATTTATTTATAATTTTTTAAGTAAACGGGGTGCTGTATTTGAATAGAATAAAAATAGTACATGCAAACATTAAAATAAAGATGTTGGATGGATAGACCCAATAAACTCCTATCATTTGGTGCGTAGATAACAATCCAATCAAGTGATCAACATAATTATAATTATTTAAAAAATTAACAAATACCCACGTACATTGCACATGATTTTTTACTAGTAACATAAAATGAGTTTTGATAACTTCTGACTATTTCAGGTTTCCACGATGTCTCAAATTCAGTGTAGTGAAGATCCAAAAAACGGATGATTTCAAAATGAGAGCCATACTTGTTGTAGATGACCATGATGGCATGCAATATTAGAAATTAGTTTAAAAATAAATTAGCTTGCTAAATAATTATAACTAGGAAATACAAAAAATATTAGAAAAAAATAAAAAATAAAAATTTAGGGACATCTCAAAATGAATAACAAAAAGTAGACATCCCAAGAATATATCAATTTGGCAGAGAGATCCAAAATGTCTCTTAAATTTACAAAATGGTACATTTTGTTGTCAAGTTTTGTTAAGTCATGGTTAGTTAATTTCATATTTCTTAAGTTGCCTTTAATGTGTTATGACTTTATAGTGTTACCCTTAACTTTTTGCCAACATTCAAATTAGGAAAAAATTACAAATTTTTTTTCCATTATATATTAATTTTTGAGAAAATAAATAATATAAAATTCAAAATAATTTTAAAATTACAACAATATATTTTAAAATTAATTTGAATGATGAAACGATTTTTGCTATCCATTTTATTTGTTTTAGGGAGTGAATTATCAAGTAAATAAAATGCATGAAGATTAGTAACAAAATTATAAGAATAATTAAGAAATATTTAAATATAGTATGAGGACTAGAATTATTGGAGTAGATCAGTAAATTGGTTAAATATCTTTTTAAGAAAATATGCGTAGTTGTTACTAAAATTTAAGAATAAGTTATTGAAAAAAAAATTTAAAAAATTTTTAATGATATTTTGGGTAGTTAAGATCAAATTTTTATTAGACGGAAATGGAAAAACATTAAAATAGGTAGTAACTAAATATTTTAAAAATTAAGACCCATTTAAGCAACCTTATGAAGTAAAAATTTTCAAATACATAGATCAAGGGAATTTTTCCAAAGTATAGACAAGGGTTAAGGATAATATTGAAAAGTAACAAGACATTAGAGATAATTTATAAATTATGAGATTATCTAATTATGACTGAATGAAGTTTGCTAATGGAATATACCATTGTATAAATTTAAGAGATTTTTTGGGGGTGTCTCTGCTAATTTGATATATTCTTAGGGTGTCTGTACTTGTTACCATTCCTTTTGTGGTGCATCTACAGTTTTCTCAAAAAATAATATACAAAAGAAAAGTAATAATTCTATTAGGTGTAGACTCTGTAGTTACCGTTGCATCAAATATGCTCACCATGTTTTATATTTGGCCAAACTGAAATTTGTATATGCTCACCATGTTTACCCAAAAAAAAGGCTCATTATATATTTTGTTTTTCATATTAGTTTACTCTTCTTTTTCTTTTCTTTTTTCAGGGTAGAAATATTAGTTAATTCATATCTTGTATCTTTTTTGTATTTTCTAGGGATGTCAATGTTGAGGTTTGGAGCGGTTTTGGGTTGGGCTTAACAGTTTCGGGCTAAAAAATACTTAGCCTAAACACGGCCCGTTAGCAAAATAACAGTTTCGGACTGGTTTCGATTTGTTGCGGTTTGGGTTCGGGTTAACTAACGGTTTGTGCTAACGGTCTATACTCGGGTTGACTAGCGGTTTAGACTATTAATTTATGGTATCAAGAAAAAGAATAAGAATAAATAGTCGAGCATCCTATAACAAGAGCCAAAATTCTATAAGAAACAAAATTGCTATTGATCAATTTTCATTAAAAAATGAAAAGTCATTCCATGTTGTAGAAATCCCACACACCTTAAAGAAATCAAGAACTCAAATAATAACTAGTAACATAAAAACTGAAAACTCATTCCTTAGGCTCCATTGGATAATCCTGAAACAAATCTTCAAACCAAAAACCCTTTTAAATTATAACTTGTGCTATGATTGATCATCTTGAAATTGGCTTCTTGTTTTGTGAAAATGTTGATTTTTTTTTCTTCCTCTTCTATGAAATTCGTCTCTTTTTTCGGTTGGTATTTAGTTGATATGCAAAAGAAATACCTCTCGATAAATATAATCATACTTAATCAACATTCTCATACTTGATAAATATTTACTTAATTTAAACAAACTTTGCACATTCAATTGGACATTCCTACTTAATTCTTTTAATTGTCTCTTATAAGTAGTAGAATATTATTTGATTTTTGAATTCATGTTCAATTTTTCTGATAGTCTATACCAACTACCTAGTGATAATATGATTATTCAAACAATATTTAATGTTAAACACTTTAAACCATATAACAGGTTGCGATTTGGGTTCAGGTTGGTGCAGGCTCTGCCACTCTCAGTCCAAACACAACTCATTCTGATTCGGTTCGGTTTTAACAGTTCAGGCTGTAAATTGACACCCCTAGTATTTTCTATTAAAACGTTAAAATCAAATTTGGGATAAGTTAGCATAATTCTAGGAATTAGTTGTTAAGCTAACCATTGAGGTATTGTTCACTATTTTGTATGTGTATTTTTTTTTTTGGTAGTATTATGTATGTGTATTCATTTTATTATTAAAGTAAAAGAAAATTTCTCTCTCTCCTTATTACTTAGTTTCTATTTATTCTTATTTCCCTATCAAAAGTTTCACCTTTGAATCCCTCAAAAAGTAAATGTTTACTTCTCCTTCTCTGCTGAGATATGTTTTTTTGATAAGGAAAAATAAAAACTTACTTAAGAGCAGTTACATAATAGAGCTTTTGGTTCCATCCTTACGTTACGGCGATTAGTTGTTTCCTTAACAAAACAAACATAAATTTCCTAGAGCATGGGGTAGTCAAATATAGAATACTTAACTTGTTTTGTTGCTTTGGCCACAACTACTAGTCTATGAATATTACTAATTGGCCATGGTCTAGTGGGTTTAGGCAAGAAATTGAACAGGTCATAATTGTTGCTCCATATTTTCTGAATCGCAGTCTTCAACGTTTTAGCTTTGTCCACTCCCGCTTGGATTGCTACCAAAATTGCCTCCACGCATCTGCATTGTTAATTCTTCCATCCCTATGGTACTGTAGATGACCGCTACTATATATTCCCATCTCCACCCGGTGCTTTCTATCCGTTCTCTGCTGATATTTTAACATGGCCAAATTATCTTTTGTTTTTACCTCTTTAATCAGTTATTTTGATTCTTAATTGTTTTTACTTCTTTTTATTTTTTTAATATTTTTTTCTTCCTCATTCTTTTATTGGAACCCAATAAACATGATTAGATGCCATTCTCTTTGCCATAGTGCTACAATTGACAACGATTACTATCTACTTAGATTGTCTACCAATCGTCTCCCATCTAAATGACACAAATGTCTCTATTGACTGGGCTATTTAGGCATATTATCTGATGTCCAGTCTTTACTTTTAGAATTCTTTTGATTCGTTCTAGGATTTTTTTAATCATACTGAGAATATGTTGGCGTTGACCTATTTATTTGTTCAACGAGATCTTTATTGCCTTAGCTTTTCATTAATAAAATTTCCATCTTCAGACAGAAGGAAAAAAAAAAAAAAAAAGATTAGATTTTTTTTTTTAATTTCTCCCTATTTTATAAGAATCCATCAAATAAAAATAAAAGACTTCCATAAAAGGGGGGGGGGGGGAATAGAAACACAACTAATCCCATACCATGGATTTTTATTAAAAAAAAATGAGAAAAGGAAGAAAAATTTTGATTTAAAAAATTGTTTTAATTAGTTAAAAGGACAAAATTTGTCACACCCCACCCAGATAGATCCGGACTCACTCTAATACCCGTGGGGGTGATAACATTACAGGATTTAGGTTCAGTGCCAATCCATAACAATAATACAACATAGAATAATCCATAAGCAAGAAAGCTTGAAGTATCAAATCAAACTCATAAAATTAAAGTTATTACAAATATTCTATGATTTGAATTCAAAGTCATTATCCAAAATTAGTCCAAGTCAAATATCTGAGTTTAAGAAAAGTAATTGTTCAACAGTAAAAGTCTATATTTTCCAAAGGCTCAAAAGACTAAGTAGCGTCACCATCTATTGGTTCTATAAGAAGAATATAACAAATGGTCACAATGGCAACTACAATCTTATAAGAGTCACCGTTACCTCAATAGTACTTGACTACATAGAAGCAATCCGAAGATGGGCACGAGTCTCCATGTGCCCCCGCATTCTCGCCTGTCGCTCCCTCATAGAATTTAGGCGGCGACGTACTCTCCACTTGAAGTCAACATGATCGTATATCATGCATCCATCGCACATTTCAATAAACAATTGATGTATATATATATATATATATATATATATATATATATATATATATATATATATATATATATATATGCATGAGTATGCAAGTATGCTCTTAACTCTAACAATGAAGTCTCTAGTCGACATTTCTGCGATAATTGGGCCAAGTCACATCAAACCATGGCTGGAGATTAGGTTACTACTCTTTCACATCACCATTGGTTTGAGAACTGGAGTATGTTAGGGACAACCTTAGGCCAATGCAAGGCCATAAAGTATCGTACTACATGTGGTCCAAATACCTTTTTTCATGCCTAGTGCCCTTTTGGTTCAGTATCCTTCTCCACCTAGGAATGGTATCCTCAATCGGAGGCATCTATTGGACTCTATTTCTCAACCCTATGGTCATCCACATATCTTGTGGTGGATGCCTCTCATGTCACCTCACGGCACTCAAGCCGTATTTTGGATGCCCCATGAACCCAACCCTAATATATGCAACTCTTCCATCACATGATGATAGTGGGCCTACTTGATGCACACATGATCCAGCCATTGCCACCACGGGTCACTCGGTTTCAATATCCCTGTTGAAAGGGTGGTGGTACTCGAGGGTTTCCTATCCAACACATTTAGACACTTATCGACTACGTACCTAGTAGGTCTGAGTGAATGTAAAGTCACCAGGGTAATGGGTGAATCCACAACCCCACTCAGTATATGAATATAAGTGGACTGTGTCCTACCATCCAATCCAAATACATCATGTTCACAATTATCATTCATATTATTGAATAGTAAATAAACATAAACATCATATTACCTTCCGTTAGTGCAAAGTCTTACAATTTCATAATAAATATACAACATCGATATAAATGAGAATTTAGAATAAATCAAATACATAAGATATGACAATGTATTTTCTCACCTGTTAAAGGCAAGATTGATCTCCAATTTCCAAAGAAATCCTCACAATAGAAGAGTGCAAATAGTCCAAAATAATCCTAGAAACATAAAAATTCAAATGGGAATCAATCGGGGATCAAAAGGGCCAAAACACACACCCAGACCAGGAGGTCGTTGGATAGGCCTACCAGGGCCGGTCGACCACCCCTAGTTGATCGCCCACCCTAGGGTTGTGACCAAGTTTGGTCAATTTCGAACCTCTCTCGAAATCAACTCACTTGGGGTTTTGGTACTTCAATGGGACACTAGTATTGTCCCAAAAACACCCTTCAATCATCCCAACAAGTCCCCAAATAAAAAGCCCCAATTTGGCCCTCAGAGAGTCACCTGTGGGCATCTCAAAGAGTTCCAATCGGTCTCAAATGCAAAAGGTTGCATGAACCCCAACATTCAAAGGGGTTGGGAGACATAAATGGAGACAAGATTGAGCATTCATTACTACCCAATATCAACAACCATCACAACATTGCATTTGATCTCAATAAATATCTTTAAAAGTTGTTGGAAAAGGGGGGGGGGGGGTTTCATGATTGTCTTACCTTTACACATGTTTATTACGATGAATCGTGCTTCGGCACTTCTCCACGTGCAAGAATCCCACCAAACTTCAAAGTCGTCACCACTCCCAAGCTCTCAGTCTCCCTCTAGCATAAACAATGCGTTTATGAGGTAGGAGAAACATAAAATAGGGTTTTAAATCCAAAATCCTAGAACTGTCCCAAATCTAGGTAGGGAACGATCGATCTAGCCGTGCAACCGGCTCCAGTCAACCGACCTTCTATCTCCTTCATGCGAAAGCTGATTTTTGGGCATGCCAAAATCTTCTTTTAATGCCTTCTGGATTGACTTTCTCTCTCCTCTTAAGCTCTATTAGAGTGGTTGGGTCTTCTTCGTAGTCATCCACCTCTATAGGTTCAATTTCGAACCTTCGGGCTCAACTTGGATGGTCCAGAGTTGTTGTCTACTCGAGCTCCAGGTTCTTAGACATGAAACAATGGGTTAGGATTCTAGGGCATTTCACAAAAATACAAGGTAATTTGGCCATTTTAAAATATTAAGAAAGTTTCTACCCAAAAAAAAAATAAAGAAAGAAGTAGAGTAAGAGTTTATTTTTTGAGGGGAATCAGAAGGTAAAAATTTTGAGAGGAAAGTAAGACTAAATAAAAAGGAAGTATGGGGAAGTGATAAAAATTTCCCCTGAATGTAAGTCATTCTATTGCAGTCAAAGGAAATGTTAACATGGTGTCAGCTTAACTGATCCTCACCCTTCATCTCCTCAAATGCCCACTACACCAACAACACCAACAAATGTTTTTCTAGTGGTGTTCCCACGGCAATAGCCAACACTGTAATTTCTGTGATATAGATACCCATTCTAATTCACACTGTTTTCAACATGAATATCCGCCGTCTTGGCTTTCAATAACGATAGTAATCATCGTAACCTACCATTCTCAAAACCACGGCATTGCAACATGATGGTTCAACCACATGGACATCTTTCTTCTCAACATATTGATATGAGTATGTCTCACTCCTCGAACTAGCAGCATTTGTCTCTGTCCCTCCTACAATAACAAGTGAATCAAGTAGCTTCTTTCTCTTCTTCCTACCGGTAATCTAGACCCATTAACTAATTTCACAGGTATTTCTATGTCGTTGTCTTATTCCTCTTTTTGGATAATTGATACCAATGCAATTAACTAACTATATGATTTCAGACTCTAAACTATTTTCATCTTAAACCCCATTAACTCCTCATTCTTTTATTTGTTTACCTAATGGGTCTAATGTACCAGTTACAATTTATTTTCAAATGTTACCTTATCTAATGTCTTTACATGTCCCGTCATTTGAATACAATTTGTTGTTTGTTAGTAAAACTTACTACCCAATCCAATTGCCATATTATTTTTTTTCATGATTGTTGCCTTTTTCAAGACCAACAGACGAAGACAACATTTGCAAGAGGTAAAAGATTTTGTGGTCTCTATATTCTAGAATCATCCCTTCCCATGGCTTTTGCGACTACCCCCAGTTCCCATTTTGATATTTGGCACTAGCGCCTTGGTTAGCTTGTTTTCTTCCATTTCCCATAAATTCAAGAATTCAGATACTACTATATTTTTCTTTCTAATAAATGCACTTGCACTGGGGGCCCACTAGCAAAACAAAACCACTTACCATTTTCCTCTAGTATGATCTCTACTAAATCATGTTATGAATTGGAGCATCTAGATAATTGGGGTCCTTATAATATCTACTAGCTTTTTGGGGATCAATATTTCCTTACTATGATGTATGACTATTCATGTAGCAAATGGATTTATTTAATGACTTATAAGTCTAAAGCTAAATCCTTAATTCGTTATTTTTTTCGCCATGGTTCAAACTCAATTCAATGGCTCAATTTGTCAAATATGCATTGATAATGCACGTCAATATTTTTTCAGTAGGGATACCTCACTTTTTTTGTTTCTTAGGTGTGGTTCAACAATCTAGCCGTGTTGACACCCCACAACAAATTGCTGTGGTGGAGCTGAAACACTATCACTGTCACATCCCCCCAGCCAGTACTCTAACTGCAATACTTGGAGGTGTGATTCCACAAGTCCCATGGTAAAGTCTAGGGAACCATATAACCACATAACGCAATAACACAATCATGAGCAAGGAATAATCAATGTCTAATCTTTATTAATCAATCAAAGAGAATAATCTTGAAATATCATTAGAGTCTAATCAGAGAAAACAACTATAAAGTGTAGCGGAAAATAACTCTATAGGTCCAAATGCAGAAGAGTAGATCAAAACTAAAGTCAGTCTAAAGCTATTACATCAGGAATAAACTAAGAACAGAAAGAAAATTGCTCTATTCTTCCATGGGCTCTTCTTCTTCTTCTTCAATCTTCATCTTCTTCGCTTGGGGTTTATGCTTCTGCAACTTCGAATCAGCTTCTAACTCACGATCCCACTGGCGAATGAGACGATGTCTACTACTATCAATAGGGGCCATCAGTGTGGTCTACACCGGTGTACTAGTCGTACCACTGATCATAATCTTCTCCAACAACTTCCCTAGCTGTACCATATAAGGAAGGGTCCTCCATACTGGCGCATGGGATCTCTTCCATTCCTGCAAAGTCATCTAAAAACATATCCCCGAAGGGTGAGCTCAAAAGAACTCAGCAAGTAGTTCAATTCACAATAAACAACTACAAGCAGTTTAAAGCAAACATAATGCAATGATATGGGATAGTGAAAGCAAGTATGCTTCTAACTCTAAGTATGCTAGTCTTTATCGATAAACACGCATTAAGATACAACACCATACTCCTCTGGGTAGGTCTCAAATCACTCTCCCTCAATCATCTCAGTATCTTGGGTTCTCCAGTGGTAATTGGGTCATGGCATCCCTCTCGGACATTCCATGGCTGGGGTTTAGGTCAACACTCTCGCTCACCACCATTGATCTAAGTATTGGAGCATGTCAGGGTAATACCTAGCCCAATGCAAGTCATCTACTGAGTTATAGCTACTCGGAGTCGGATATCTCCCTTCCGTGCACTAGACAGACCATTTCAGTATGATAGCCTCCCTTTTGTGTCTATGCAGTTAGTTCAGATATCTCCCTCCCTAGAGTCACCGTTTCCTATGGATCCAACCAACTCGGATACGTAGACTCTTAACCCTATTGGTCATCCACATATGATAAACGGGAAACTCTTATGTCCTCTCATGGGTTGGTTACCGGTCTTGAGCGCCCACGAGCCCAGGCTTATCATGTGCAAGCCTACCAATGAATGGCCCCCACAATGTGATTGTATCCTCTCACAGGTTGGTTACTGGTCTTGAGTGCCCACCAATCCCCATTGGTGCCATGGGTCTCTTGGTCTGAATTCCTGTTTCACTAGGGTCAGATATGACAGGGTTTTCCCTAGTCAGACTCATCTAGACAAATCCTATGTATGTCAACCAGTAATCAGGGTAAGCGCCAAGGGCCACCATAGGAAAGCGTCCCATACCACCTCCACTAATGTCTAATGACATAAAAGCCAAAAGGGCATTTCTCATTCCCGAATCACAACTTAGGCAATCTCATCATATCATGATTTCATAAATATCACAATATAGTTCAACTCACAATCACATTATTCATAATTAATAACAATATGTAAATCATGTTATGATTAACCTACTGTAATTACAGAAGTAAGACAATATAGAAAGAGTAAAACTATAGTAGCTAACACATGCATATAAGTCCTCACTTATCAAAGCATGCATTTGTGCATATTGTGAGTGAACGTACTCACCTTATATTCCAACTTCGCAAACTCCAAGAAAATGATCAAAGGGCAAGTCCAAAATCAGCAAAATAACCCTAAACAAATACGTAGAAAGTATAAGGATCAAACTCTAATGATCGGAGACCAAACGGAGTTCAAAAGGAGAAAAGTTGCTGTCAGGCACACCCTTGGTCAATTGCCTTGGTCGATTGGATCAACCAAGAGGTTCAACCAAGCATTCTATGTACGGACAGTAACTTCCAACTTTGGTCGAAAACTCATCAAATCACATCGGAACACTTCGAAATTAATATAAAAGTTCTAAAACAACATATAGAGACTCTATGATGATCTAAACATAAAACAAGGCCTTTGGAATAGAAATCCAATAAATCACCTAATAGGCTTAATCCGTGGATTCTCACGGAAAGGTTAGAATGAATGGGATTCATTCTAAAGGTAAGAGAACAATAGATCATGCATAGAAAACAACTTAGGGATAGATCTAACATAGGTTAAGATCAAATAACTAAATTAAGAGTAAATCATAGTCTCATGCTAGATCAAAACATAGAATAACACCATATGGCTCAAGGAAAACATAGAGTGAATGGGAATTCACTCTAAGGCTGTGAGGATTAGAGATTAGGCTATTACAGTAGTGTAAGACCTTCCTCACAATCAAAACAAGTAGTAGAAACAGTAGAGAGAATAAATCAATTAAGTATAGGATTGAATACTAACCTTGTATAAGAAGAATCAATGGAGGAACTTTACTTTGATACTTGGAATCAACCTTGAGCTCGAAGAGGAGGCTCTAGGGTTCTTCTCACGTTCTCCGAAGTTAACCAGGCAAAGTGTTTAGGTTTAGTCCGAAGTAACATATAAATAGAACTTCAAAACCTTAAACTTCCAAAAATAAACAATTTTGCCCGAGGCTTGCCTTGGTCGAATTCCTTCCAAGTCCATCATCATTTAGACTACATCTCCTTTCAAAATCAAACAAGGTTTCCAAGATGGGATCTTCACTATTAATTTCCATTGGTTCAAGGTCAGAGTCAATGGGTTCAACAGAGATGGTCCACAACTGTCTTCTACCTTGGCTTCGGGTCTTCGGACCTACAACATAGATTTTCGGATTAGGGTTGGTGCATGATTTCACAACCACCTTCTAAATATTGATAAAGCCCTTCATTTCCAAGCAAATTTACCTTTTCAATTTTGGAGTGGAGGAGTTCTCACTGCTGCCAACCTAATTAACTACTTACGAACACTTATACTCCAAGACAAAACTCCTCATGAAATCCTTTGAACCAAAAACTACATTCTCTCTCCTCAAAGTCTTTGGATGCCTTTGTTTTGGTCTAAATATAAACATCAAACATAAATTTGATTGGCATGCTTCTCCTAGCATTTTCGTTGGGAATCCTTATGGACAAAAGGGTTTGCAAATTAATGACCTTTCCTCAAAAGCCATCAATGTTTCTTGTAATGATGTATTTCATGAGGCCATTTCCCCCTACCTTCATCACCTATGACCTCGCCATCTTATGTGTTTTCTTTAACCCCCTTCAATTTACTGTATTACATATCCTCCTCCTGCAACACAAACCTCCACTCCCGCCCTCACTAATCTTCTCACTGACTCCATCCATAGTGAGTATACCTTCCACCAATGACTACTACCACTTCTCCAATTCATCCTTCTACACACCCTTCACGCACTCGTCACAAACCAAGTAATTTAAAAGATTACTATTTGCCTTTTTGCCTAAGAAAATTCGTTTTCAGCTGTTGGTCAAGGTACGCATTATCCCCTTGCATGTTCCTTAAATTACCATTGGTTTTGTCCTTCTCACTTATCTTTTCTCATTACTCTAACTGTCACTATTGAGCTTTCTAGTTTTGCCCAAGCCATGAAACACAATGAGTGGCATGATGCTATGCAGGATGAGATTCTCGCTCTACCCCGCAACAATACTTGGTCTCTTGTACCATACCACCTAGCAAGAAGGTATTAGATCCAAGTGGGTTTTCAAAGGAAAAGCTTGGGGCTGATGGTTCTATTGAGCAATGAGACTCGTTTGGTTGCTAAGGGATATATACAAATTAAGGGCATCGATTACCATGATAATTTTCCCTTGTCGCAAAATGTCTTTGTATGTGTTCTCCTTACCATTACAATAGCTCATGGATGCCCAGTTCATCAATTAGATGTTAATAGCGCATTTCTGCATGGGGATCTTCTTGAGGAAGTATACATGATACAACCACATGGATAATGTCAATGGGGGAATATTGTTTGCAATTTGTAGAAGTCGTTTTCCAAGTTATCAATTGCCCTATTTGGTTTTGGTTTCACTCAATCTAAAGTTGATCACTCCTTGTTTGTTTTTCTTCAACAGTTTGCTTCAGTTTACATTCTAGTCTACATTGGCGACGTCATCATAATAGGTTTTGATGCTACTTTACTGCAAGCTATTAAAACTCGCATCAATGAGCAGTTTCATACCAATTATGTTGGAACTCTAAAACACTTTCTTGTCATAGAAGTTGCAAATTCTCATTGGCATCTTTACCCTCTACCAAAGAAAGTATTTTCTTAACATTCTCAATGATAGTGGCATGACTTGCTCTCAACCCAGAGATTTTCCAATGGAACAAAATCTAAAGCTTTCCAAGTTCCACAAGCACCATTCTCACCAATCGTCGCTCTATTGGTGGCTTAATTTATCTCATTGTCCCCAGATCTGATATTGTCTATATTGTTAACATATTAACTCATTTTATGCATTAGCCAAGACAACCACATAAGTATGATGCACATCGTTTATTGTCATAATTAAAAGGTACTCTTGGACAATATGTCTTTCTTCATGCTCAACCAAATCTACATTTACATGCCTTTTGTGACTTTGATTGGGCTAGTTGCCCTTTGACTCGATGTTCCACAATGGGCTATTGCACTTTCCTTGGTTCTAGTATGATTTCTTGGAAAACAAAGAAGCAATCTACTATATCTTGCTCATCTGGGCTATTGCATTCTCCTTGGTTCTAGTCCAATTTCTCGGAAAACAATGAAGCAATCTACTATATCTCGCTCATCATCTGAAGCTGAGAATAGAGCCATGGCAATTGCCACTTGTGAAATCACATGGTTTTCATTCCTATCTCACATGGTTTACCATTAAAAAATGCCCATCCTCCTATATTGTCATAATCAGGCAGCCCTTCACATTTCTGCCAATCCATTTTTGTACGAACACACCAAGCACATTGAGATAGACTATCAAGTCGTTTGTGATAAAATACAACAAGGTTTGATTAAAACTGCAAAGATCACTTTTGTTGATCAACTCATGAATTTGTTTACCAAGTCCCTTGGTTGTGATCAATTTCAACGTCTAAAATTCAACTTGGGCATTCATGACCTGGATGCTCCACCTTGAGACGGAGTATTACTGGTAGTTACCGTTGATCAAATATGTTCACCATAGATTCAGTTTTTTTCGTGGGTGCGCTTCTAGCGCATTGGGTGGCAGCCTTTATTTAGAGGCATGAAGTCCAAGGAGGTCTGTGGTTCAATCCTCCGTTCTATTCCGCACCTTTTCCTTCCCTTATCCCATCCCCCTTGGGCCAACTATATATATATATATATATATATATATATATATATATATATATATATATATATATATATATATATATATATATATATATATATATAGTCGGTTTTCATATTAGTTAGCTCATATTTTGTATCCTTTTTTTTGGGTCAAGAACTAAAAAGCATATAATTAAGTAAAAGAGTGTAAGCCAGGAAACTTGGACGGCAACCAGAGAAGAAGCAATGACGGTATCCGGGGAATAAGCGTGCCAACAGCCGCGGTAATATAGAGGATGCAAGCGTTATCTGGAATGATTGGGCAGAAAGTGTCTGTAGGTGGCTTTTCAAGTCCGCTGTCAAATCCCAGGGCTCAACCCTAGACAAGTGATGGAAACTACCAAGCTGGAGTACGATAGGGGCAGAGGGAATTTTTGGTGGAGTGGTGAAATGCATAGAGATCGGAAAGAAGATGGGACATTCCACCATGAACAAGAAAGGGAAAGACAATGTGCTCCCCTAGCAAGAAAATCTGCGAAAACGTTACTCGTCTTACAAACAAAATTAAAAGGAACCACATTAAAGTCCATAACAATCCGAAGAATTTCAAAAACTAGACTAATACTAGACCAGTCTAAGGAAGTACTAAAGGCTTGAAGTGCCAAATGATTGGAAGACAATCCGAGTTCACTTGGACATGAGAAATCCCAAGGGAAAGTGCAAGAAGTAAACCATCTCTCACAGCTAGAAGTTCCATCTCCCGCCCTTTCTTGTGTTGCTCTCCCAAGAACCATCCGCAAAAACTTGAAAACAAACAATATCTCCTAAGTGATGTGCAACAGGAAGTTGTTCCTGATGATCCGAAACCTGAGTAGTATTCAAGAAATTTTGGATATCTTCAAATAAGAAAGAGAAGTGATTCATAGTACAATATATGGAAGCATCGATACCACAAAAAATAGCTGCATTCCTAGTATTCCAAATACACCAAATGAAAGCACTCCAAATTTGTTTTACTTGGTCCATATCCCACATCCCTTAAATTTTAATTTAACAAATTCCATCCAATCATGAAAATGGTCACCTCTAAACTCATCCACATTAATACAAAGAGGCGAAAGTTCACAACAATGCTTTGCATGGGGACAAAAGAACAGAGCATGACCCACATTCTCAACACTATAACCACACATCAAACATAATGGAGCAAGAGTAGCTCTTCTAGCAAATAAAGAACTACCAATTGCAATTTCCTCATGAGAAGTTCTCCAAAGAAAATGATTGATCTTAGGAAGGGTGGTGATATGTAATTTGATTCCAAAAAACATAATGGGTAGATGATGAAGCAGTATTACTTTGAGCATTTTCCATAACCAGACATTGGTAATATGCAGATTCAACCGAAAACTTGCCATTTCTATTTTTGTACCAAATCTAGGAATCATTAGTAATTATAGACAAGAGAGGGATAGTAAGAATGGCTTCTACCTCAATGGGGTTTAAAAAGGGATTGGATAAGGGGATTGTCCCATTATGTCTCTTCCCATTTAATTAACTCCCCCACCCAAGTGGAGCTGGTTGTAAGAGGAGAGCTACTTATGCCCTTAAAAGGAAGAGAGGCCAACCAAGGATCATTGCTGTCACATCCACCTAGCAAGTACCCTTTCTGGCATACCCGAGTGTGTGATCCACAGCCCTGAAAATCATGTTTAAGGCGATCATATCCACATAGCAAAATAATATAATCAAAAGCAAGAATAAAACATTGTATTCAAGTAGTTTAAGAAATGAAATAGAAGGATCACAGAAGGATCAAAAAAGAATATCAGAGTGCAGAACAAAAGATACCAAATCAAAAAGAATAACTGTAGAGTATAGCAAAAATGTACCCCACAAACAAGCACGGAAGGTAGATTGAAATTCTAAAGTAAGTCTAAGCTATTACAATAAAAATAAAAGTTTAGAAGAACAAAGAGTAAACTAATCAAATTCTTCCATAGGCTCTTCTTCTTCTTTAGTCTTCATCTTCTTCGCCTTAGGGTTATGCTCATGCAACTTTGGATCAAATTCTAACTCACGATCCTACCGGCAAACAAAATGATGCCTACTACTGTCAATAGGAGCCATCAGTGTGGTCCATACCGGTGTACCGGTCACACCACTGGTCATAACCTTCTCCAATGACTTCCGTAGCTGTACCGTGTAGGGAAGGGTCCTCCGTACCGAAGCACGAGTTCTCTTCCGTTCCTGCAAAAGCATCTAAAAATATATCCCCCAAAGGGTAAGCTCAAAAGAACTTAGCAAGTAGTTCAATCACAATAGACATCTACACACAATCCAAAGCAACCATAAATGCAATGACATCAATGAATGTAAGCATGCTTCTAACTCTATATATGCTGATCTCTACTGGCAGACACGCATTAAAATAAATCACCATACTCCTCTAGGTATGTCTCAATTCACTCTCCCTCAACCTTCCCGATCTATTGGGTTCTCTGTTGGTAATTGGGCCAAGGCATCCTTCCGAACATTTCATGACTGGGGTTTAGGTCAACACTATCGCTCACCACCATTGGTCTGAGTATTGGCGCGTGTCAGGGTAAATCTTAGCCCAATGCAAGTCATCTACTTTAGGGTCGGATACTTCCATTCCTCGTTTCCCGCGATCCTTTCCGGTATCTTTCCCCCTAGAGTTACCATTTCCTTCTCGGTGACATAGACTCGTAACCCTATTGGTTATCCAAAAATAATAAATGGGAAGCTCTCGTGTCTTCTCATGCTTCCCGCAATCTCGAGCGCCCACGAGCCCAAGTTTATTAAATGCGACCCTACCAATGAATGGCCCCTACAATGTGATTTGAGTCCTCTCACGGGTTGGTTAAGGTCTTGAGCACCCACAAATCTCCATTGTTGCCATGGGTCACTCGGTCTCAATTCCCCTTCCAATAGGGTCAGATATGACAGGGGTTTTCTCTAGCCAAACACTTCTAGACCAATCCTAGGTATGTCAACCGGTAGTCAAGGAAAGCGCCAAAGGGCACCATAGGAATGCGTCCCATACCACCTCCACTGGTATCCAATGACAGAAATGCCGAAAGGGCATTTCCCATTCCACAACTACAACCTAGGCAATCACATCATATCATAATTCCATATATATCACATTGTAGTCCAATTCACATTCACATCATGCAATAATCAATTCTAGTATGTAAATCACAACATGATTAACCTACTGTAATTACAGAAGTCATACAATGTAAAGAAAGTGGAACTATAGTAGCTAACTCATGCATTCAAGTCATAACACATCAAAGCATGTAAATATACATATTGTGAGTGAAGAGATCAGAGATCAAGACCAAAATCACCTAAACCACCTTAAACAAACATGTATAGGTCATAAGGTGTGAGAACCCTAAAAATCCTAACCTAATATCCCGGCATTTCAGGTCCGTGTACCCGAAGTTCAGGATGAGGTCAACTCTTGACCATCCGAGTTGAGCCGAAAAGTTCAAAAATTGATCCTATGGACTTGAATGACAGTGATGAAGACCTGGGCAACTTTGTTTGACTTCACCAGGAGAGAGAAAAGTACTCCTTAAGGCATTAAAATGACATTTTGGTGTGCTCAGAAACCTATGCAAGAGGACTTCAAATCTCAAATAAATTATACCATTGAGTTGGTCATTGTGTAAGGTACCTACCCTCCGAAGCTCATCGCGATCGGCCTTCGGATGAAGAAGATATGGGGGCGGTCGGATGGAGGCGGTCAGATAAATTATCTGACCGGTCCTTTTTCAGTGAAGGGCAAAATGGTCATTTAACCTCTTAAAAGCTTTTTAACTTTCCCAATTGAACCAAATTCGGGATTTTGGTTTTCTAAAGGGAGAGAGCTCGTGGGAGAGGAGAGAGAAGAGGAGAAGAAGCTTGGGGAGGAAGAGTTTGTGTAGTTCGACGGTGCGGAATCGCGATTTGGAGGTATGATCGCGTAGAGAGGTAAGTCTGCTTCAACATACCTAATTTTGGCCCAATTTCATGAGGTTTTTGATGGGTAATTTCATTTAAATGTGAAATTGGAGGGCTTAGGTTGAGGGGAATAATTTTCTGACTCCGTAGAAAGGTTCGCACGGCTGTTGTGCACGTCTACTTTGAACCTCGTGAGAAACCGAGCATTTTCGACCGAGTTGACTCGGTGAGCTGCCCGCCGAGTTAACCGGGTCGCTTTGGGACTGAGTTGACCCACCTTGTTGGACTAGAATTAAGACCCGGTTAACCCACATTTGATTTGTGTTCAAATTGAATCCCGAATTAAATCTAATTTAGCTTGTTTATTTGCTAGGTTAATTGGGTATTGGGCATTCCTTAATTTTGTGAATTTGTGGGATTGCGCGTGAATTCTCGATTAACAGGTGAGGATAACATCGCATATATTATGTAATATCATTGTGTATTTGGACTGTGAATAATGTGGTATTGAATGATAATTTGTCATTACCTTCTATAATCTCGATAATCCTGCGTATCATCTTGTATTTCGATTGAATGATTAAAGGTAAATTGTATGTGATTATGTGATTGGTTACTTCACTTGATTGATGCATATAAATGTATGTGACTGTGAAATGGGGTTTACCTATCTTGGTATTCCTAGCTTGGGTTATCGGCGGCTGTGGTATGGGACACTTGTCCTCGATGTCCGGAGCACTTTTCATAGTCGGTGTGGTTGTCTAGATGCATGTGGTTAAGAATCCCGTGAGTGCTACTACCCTTTCGGCAGGGGTATTGAAGCCGAGTGACCCGTGATATCAGTGGATGGGGTTCTGTGTGCATCAAACAGACCCACGGTATCATGCAGTGGTATAGTGACATGTGTTAGAACGGACCTCGTGATCGCCCAAAAGACGGCGGTTAGGCGGCGTGAGGGGACATGACGGCATCCACCCTAGCATATGTAGATGACCACAGGGTTAAGGAATGGGATCCAATAGATGCCTCCCGTTGAGGATTCCATTCATAGGTGAGAACGATACCGGACCAAAAGGGCGCTTAGGCATGAGGAAAGGTATCCGGATCACATGTAGCACGAGACATAGTGACTTTGCATTGGGCTAGAGTAAATCCTTGACACGCGCCAGTTCTCAGGCCAATGGTGATGTGAGAGAGTGTTGACCTAATCCCCAGCCATGGTTGATGTGACAGGACCCAACTACCGCGGTGAACCCAATAGACGTCTCTTGTTGAGGGTGAGTGATGAGACTACCCAGAGGAGGCTGGTGTGTTATCTTAAAGCGTGTCTACTGTAGAGACTGCATGGTAGAAGTTATAGTCATATCTTCGTGTTCATTCTTTTATTCATCGATTGTATATGCTAATGTGTGTATGTGTACATGATGAATGCATGATGTATGATATGTTAGACTCACTGAGTTCTGTGGAACTCATCCTCTGTGAATATTGTCTTTTCTTTAGACTCTGTTGCAGGTTGTGACGACTCATATTACTAGGAGAGTCTGCTGCCGGTAGAGTCCTATGTGGGACCGGCACGTTAGGATACGAAGATGCATGATGGGATGTGTACTTGTGCAGATTGTGATTTTGGATTCCAGCCATTATGAGGCTTGGTGTTTCCTTTACTTGGGTTGAGTTTAGGTTGTTTCCTCCTTTTCCGTTGTTAGAACGCCGTTTGATTTTTAGACTTCCGCTGTAATAACCTTAGATTTACTTTCTTTTATATTCTTGCTCTTGGATTATGCTATATAATATTGTTGTTATGGATTGGCCGCGAACCGAGATCCTGCGGAGAGTATCGCCCCACGGGTATTCGGGCGGGTCCGAAAACCGGCTGGGTGGGGTGTGACAGAGTGGTATCAAAGCTCTTGGTTCGCCTACAATGTTAACTATATATTATATAGCGGAGCATCTTGAGTCACCGATCCATAAGTGACTTAGCTAAAGTAGGTGTGAATAATAGGTACAACCTCTAACTTGAAACCAACAGTGATTTAGAGAAGCATAATGAAGCTAACTCGAATAATGAACAATAATGATATTAAATCCAAAGCCACACAGTGTTAGTAATCAAACAAGACACAATATTCTATATGAAACGATAAAGAGCATAAGTCATAAAATATTACAACCCCTAATGTAAAGTGAAAGAGCGTGAACAATCACGCTAATAATAAAACAAAATCCTTAATCTCTTACAAGCCGAAATATAAAGTTCGGGAATCGAAATGAACATCAGATGTGACCAGGGGATCAGTACTAAGGAGGTAGTGGTGGTAGAGGCTTGTATTGATGAAGGAAGATTCTGGTCAAGAGACGCCCGAAAGTCAAGTTCACTACCCTGAGAGTTCTTGGCTCAGTAATCGTCGTTCTCTATATAGATATAAGAAAGATCAATGGGATGGCCCTCATTTGGAGCAAAGGTGGCGAAGGTTTGCATCAAGGAGGTGTGATCCTGGTGCCCTTCCTTGGGTAAAGTGTTTCGACTCACGATGCGGAAATGAGCTAAGGAGAAAGGAAAATATGAGATTTCTTGAAAATATGAAGTTTTTCTTGAAATATGGAAATTTTTCGACAAATTGTGTAGACGGGGATGGATGCGATGTGAATTTGAGCTTAAATGCACAGGAATGTTACTAAGTAATTTTGGAATGCATAACATTTTGGTAGCATTCAAATTCCATAGGTGAGTGTGCAAGAATATTTTGAATCTAGCAAGAAACGGAAGTGAAATCTTGAATAAATGGGCTAGATTTGAAGATTACGTGCGCTTCCGCGGATAAATCGTCGACGAATTTGAATTCGGAGCATTGTGGAAGTGTGAAATCAAGTGGGAACCTTGCCTCTGAGTCATGAATAGTAAAAAGCGAGTTGAAATTGGCTCCGTGTCGTGAATAGTGAAAAATGGGTTGGCTCTGAGTCATGAATAGTGAAAAACGAGTTGGCTCTGAGTCGTGAATAGTAAAAGGTGTGAGTTGGAAGTAGGTGGTCGGATAGGGTGGTCGGATCGTATCTGACCGCTACCTTTTTGGACCTATTCAACCGGTCCCAGTTGACTCAGTACCAAATCACCCATGAATCGCCCTGACTCGGCTGAGTTTTGGCCCAGTCAACTCGCCAAATTTGAGGCGGTTGAACAGGTATCCTACCGCCCCATGCTACCGGTCCCTTTTCTGAAATATTTTTTTGGTTTCCAGTGAGCAGGCGGTCGAATGGGCGGTCAGATAACCATGTGACCGGCTCATCTGACCGGTCCAAAAAAAAAAAAAAAAAAAAAAAAAAAAAAAAATATTTCCAATTCGGTCCGTTTTCTTTTCCTGTTCACTGGGCAAAAAAAAAAAATTGTTTGTTTTCCAAATCGGTCCGTTTGCTTTTCTTATACACTTGTTTAACAAAAAAAAGCAACTTTTCGCCTTCAATTTGTTTTCTTCTTCAGTTGGTTTTAAAAAAAAAGTCTTCAATTTGTTTTGTGTTCTTTCTTACACAGTTGGTTTAAAAAAAAAAATTATCTTCAATTCGTTGTATTTTGTTTTCTTACTCAGTTGGCTATAGTTGGCTATAAAAAAATAAAAGTTTGGGGTTTTTGACCCGGTTTGATCCCTTTTCGCGTGTGATGAGTTAATGGGTGATTCTCATGCCTGAGGGTGTTATGATTGAGTATTCCTTGGACTGGATGATTGGAATTTTGAGATGTTCAAACGATATTCTTTTGATCCGTGAATGTTGGCCTTTTGCGATTTGCCGGAATGGTGAATTTGAGGAATTGGACGTTTGAGGATGGCAATGCTTGTGGCTATAACCATGAGAATGGAAGTGGTACCAACCGGCCTCAAGCGGAAGTGCCCCAATAGCCTCCTGCTCAAGGTGATGACCTCCCGACCGCTCCACAGGTGGTTGTCACCCAAGATGTGTTGAATATATTGGGTAATATGATGAAGCAAAAGCAGACCCATGTCAACACTTTGATGCAAGGTGTGTTGGCAGTGAGTCAAGGGAATCGGGCTTCACCCCGTGGCAATGAAGCCGGGTTCTGCGCTCAGGGAGGAAATGTGGGAGACTTTGGTTTGGGACCCCACACCAAACTGATGGAGCATTTTCTTAAGCTCTAAGTACCTTCATTCACTGGCGTGACTAAAGATCCTATGTTGCCTAATAGGTGGTTGAGAGAAATGGAGAAGGCATTTCGACACCTAAGATGCACCAAGGACCAGAAGATCCTGTGTACCGATCAGAAGCTCCAACTTTATGGCATTTTCCATATGTATCATTGTCAATTCTGGAGTATCAACAAAGGTTTGAAGAACTCTTTTTCTTTGCCCTATTTTCATGAAAGTTGACATGGAGAAAGCCAAGAAGTTCTGCAAGGGGCTGCGATCTTATATGTCTGTTTAGCCTATTGAGAGCTATGCACAGGTGGTGAAATCTGCAAAGAAAGTAGAGGCAGGAGAAAGGGAAAGTTTTCTGCTGCAAAGGAATTTGGCCAATAAAGGGAGCAATTAGTTTGTGAACAAGAAACAAGGGAATTTCAATAGACCAACACCATATCTCGCACCGCAATTCCAGTCTCAAGGTTGCAAGGTATGGTGATGGGAATATTGGTGGTGCAGTTCATCCAAGTAGTGCTCTTCAATAAGTGGGACCATTCTATGCGGACCCCAGTTCAGTCCCTAGTCCTAGACCAAGCGGGACCAGGCGATAGCAAGCATCGAGGCGCGAAGGATGTTTTCTATTCTTTTTGTCACCAACTGGAGCATATATCTAAGTTATGTCCTCAAAAAGGGAATAGCATCGGCAAGCCCAGCTCAATATCCCCAGGTAGGGATGGTGTACAGTCAGACAAAATTGAGTTTTGAGTTAGTGTTTTGTACACCCACTTGATCTGTAGTGAGACTTGATGAAGTAAGAGATTTTGATGCATATTTTGTGTCTGTGGAAGGAAGAGACCTAGATGCACATCTTGTGAAGCTTGATATGAGAGTTTTCGATGTGAACCTAGATGTGGTTTGGTTGACAGCTCATAAGGCAGTCATCTTTTGTTTAGAGAAGAAGGTTCGGTTTGTTTCGATGGTACCCCTCCAATTGGATTTCAAGGTGATCTAAAGAAGCATGGTGAGGAGATTTTGATCAGTGGTGTTAGACTTTGTCTTTCATGGGAGATAAGAAGGAGGAGAAGTCTTTTGGGGATCTTCAGATGGTAAGAGGTTAAAGGATGTGAGCGAAGTATCCAACCTTCTTTGGAGCCTCGATACCTCAATTTCGAGGACGAAATTTTTTTAAGGGGGGGAGGATGTGAGAACCCTAAAAATCCTAACCTAATATCCCGGCATTTCAGGTCCGTGTACCCGAAGTTCAGGATGAGGTCAACTCTTGACCATCCGAGTTGAGCCGAAAAGTTCAAAAATTGATCCTATGGACTTGAATGACAGTGATGAAGACCTGGGCAACTTTGTTTGACTTCACCAGGAGAGAGAAAAGTACTCCTTAAGGCATTAAAGTGACATTTTGGTGTGCCCAAAAAGCTATGCAAGAGGACTTCAAATCTCAAATAAAATATACCATTGAGTTGGTAATTGTGTAAGGTACCTACCCTCCGAAGCTCATCGCGATCGGCCTTCGGATGAAGAAGATATGGGGGCGGTCGGATGGAGGCGGTCAGATAAATTATCCCGACCGGTCCTTTTTCAGTGAAGGGCAAAATGGTCATTTCACCTCTTAAAAGCTTTTTAACTTTCCCAATTGAACCAAATTCGGGATTTTGGTTTTCTAAAGGGAGAGAGCTCGTGGGAGAGGAGAGAGAAGAGGAGAAGAAGCTTGGGGAGGAAGAGTTTGTGTAGTTCGACGGTGCGGAATCGCGATTTGGAGGTATGATCGCGTAGAGAGGTAAGTCTGCTTCAACATACCTAATTTTGGCCCAATTTCATGAGGTTTTTGATGGGTAATTTCATTTAAATGTGAAATTGGAGGGCTTAGGTTGAGGGGAATAATTTTCTGACTCCGTAGAAAGATTAGCACGGCTGTTGTGCACGTCTACTTTGAACCTCGTGCGAAACCGAGCACTTTCGACCGAGTTGACTCGGTGAGCTGCCCGCCGAGTTAACCGGGTCGATTTGGGACTGAGTTGACCCGCCTTGTTGGACTAGAATTAATACCCGGTTAACCCACATTTGATCTGTGTTCAAATTGAATCCCGAATTAAATCTAATTTAGCTTGTTTATTTGCTAGGTTAATTGGGTCTTGGGCATTCGTTAATTTTGTGAATTCTCGATTAACAGGTGAGGATAACATCGCATATATTATGTAATATCATTGTGTATTTGGATTTGTGAATAATGTGGTATTGCATGATAATTGTCATTACCTTCTATAATCTCGATAATCCTGCGTATCATCTGTATTTCATGATTGAATGATTAAAGGTAAATTGTATGTGATTATGTGATTGGTTACTTCACTTGATTGATGCATATAAATGTATGTGACTGTGAAATGGGGTTTACCTATCTTGGTATTCCTAGCTTGGGTTATCAGCGGCTGTGGTATGGGACACTGTCCTCTGATGTCCAGAGCACTTTTCATAGTCGGTGTGGTTGTCTAGATGCATGTGGTTAAGAATCCCGTGAGTGCTACTACCCTTTCGGCAGGGGTATTGAAGCCGAGTGACCCGTGATATCAGTGGATGGGGTTCTGTGTGCATCAAACAGACCCACGGTATTATGCAGTGGTATAGTGACATGTGTTAGAACGGACCTCGTGATCGCCCAAAAGACGGCGGTTAGGCGGCGTGAGGGGACATGATGGCATCCACCCTAGCATATGTAGATTACTACAGGGTTAAGGAATGGGATCCAATAGATGCCTCCCGTTGAGGATTCCATTCATAGGTGAGAACGATACCGGACCAAAAGGGCGCTTAGGCATGAGGAAAGGTATCCGGATCACATGTAGCACGAGACATAGTGACTTTGCATTGGGCTAGAGTAAATCCTTGACACGCGCCAGTTCTCAGGCCAATGGTGATGGGAGAGAGTGTTGACCTAATCCCCAGCCATGGTTGATGTGACAGGACCCAACTACCGTGGTGAACCCAATAGACGTCTCTTGTTGAGGGTGAGTGATGAGACTACCCAGAGGAGGCTGGTGTGTTATCTTAAAGCGTGTCTACTGTAGAGACTGCATGGTAGAAGTTATAATCATATCTTCATGTTCATTCTTTTATTCATCGACTGTATATGCTGATATGTGTGTGTGTACATGATGAATGCATGATGTATGATATGTTAGACTCACTGAGTTCTGTGGAACTCATCCTCTGTGAATATTGTCTTTTCTTTAGACTCTGTTGCAGGTTGTGACGACTCATATTACTTGGAGAGTCCTGCCGGTAGAGCCATGGGACGAACGGTGGATACGAAGATGCATGATGGGATGTGTACTTGTGCAGATTATGCTTTTGGAGTCCAGCCATTCTGAGGCTTGGAGTTTCTTTTAATTGGGTTGGGTTTAGGTTGTTTCCTCCTTTTTCCGTTGTTAGAACGCCGTTTGATTTTTAGACTTCCGCTGTAATAACCTTAGATTTACTTTCTTTTATATTCTTGCTCTTGGATTATGCTATATAATATTGTTGTTATGGATTGGCCGCGAACCGAGATCCTGTGGAGAGTATCGCCCCACGGGTATTCGGGCGTGTCCGGAAACCGGCTGGGTGGGGTGTGACAGAGTGGTATCAGAGCTCTTGGTTTGCCTACAATCTTAACTATAATATTATGTAGCAGAGCATCTTGAGTCACCAATCTATAAGTGATTCAGCAAAAGTATATGTGAATAATAGGTACAACCTCTAACTTGAAATCAACAGTGATTTAGAGAAGCATAATGAAGCTAACTCGGATAATGAACAATAATGATATTAAATACACAGTGTTAGTAATCAAACAAGACACAATAATCTATATGAAACGATAAAGAGCATAAGTCATAAAATATTACAACCCTTAATGTAAAGTGAAAGAGCGTGAACAATCACGCATAATAATAAAACAAAATCCTTAATCTCTTACAAGCCGAAATATAAAGTTCGGGAATCGAAATGAACATCAGATGTGACCAGGGGATCAGTACTAAGGAGGTAGTGGTGGTGGAGGCTTGTATTGATGAAGTAAGATTTGGGTCAAGAGACGCCTGAAAGTCAAGTTCACTACCCAGAGAGTTCTCAGCTCAGTAATCGTTGTTCTCTATATGGATATAAGAAAGATCAATGGGATGGCCCTCATTTGGAGCGAAGGTGGCGAAGGTTTGCATCAAGGAGGTGTGATCCTGGTGCCCTTCCTTGGGTAAGGTGTTTCGACTCACGATGCGGAAATGAGCTAAGGAGAAAGGAAAATATGAGATTTCTTGAAAATATGAAGTTTTTCTTGAAATATGGAAATTTTTCGACAAATTGTGTAGACGGGGATGGATGCGATGTGCATTTGAGCTTAAATGCACGGGAATGTTACTAAGTAATTTTGGAATGCATAACATTTTGGTAGCATTCAAATTCCATAGGTGAGTGTGCAAGAAGATTTTGAATCTAGCAAGAAACGGAAGTGAAATCTTGAATAAATGGGCTAGATTTGAAGATTACGTGTGCTTTCGCGGATAAATCGTCGACGAATTTGAATTCGGAGCATTGTGGAAGTGGGAAATCAAGTGGGAACCTTGCCTCTGAGTCATGAATAGTGAAAACCGAGTTGAATTTGGCTTTGAGTCATGAATAGTGAAAAACGAGTTGGCTCTGAGTCGTGAATAGTAAAAGGTGTGAGTTGGAAGTAGGTGGTCGGATAGGGTGGTCGGATCGTATCTGACCGCCACCTTTTTGGACCTATTCAACCGGTGCCAGTTGACTCAGTACCGAATCAGCCTTGAATCGCCCTGACTCGGCTGAGTTTTGGCCCAGTCAACTCGCCAAATTTGAGGCGGTTGAACAGGTATCCTACCGCCCCATGCTACCGGTCCCATTTCTGAAATTTTTTTTGAATTCCAGTGAGTAGGCGGTCAGATAACCATCTGACTGGCTCATCTGACCGGCCAAAAAAAAAAAAAAAAAAAAAAAAAATGTTTGTATTTCCAAATCGGTCCGTTTTTCTTTCCTGTATAGAATTTGCAAAAAAATTGAGATTGGTTACTCAATTCGGCTCGTTTTCTTTACTTATACATTTGGCTAAAAAGTAAAAAAAAAAAGTTTTTATTATTATTATTTTTGTTTCTTCAATTCGGTTTGGTTTGTTTCTTACTCAATTGGGTTAAAAAAAAAAAAATTTGTTTTGTGTTCTTTCGGTTACACAGTTTCTTTTCTTAAAAAAATTATCTTCAATTCGTTTTGTTTTGTTTTCTTACTCAGTTGGCTATAATAAAAAAAAAAAATTTGGGGTTTTTGACCCGGTTTGATTCCTTTTCGCGTGTGATGACCTGAGGGTGTTATGATTGAGTATTTCTTGGACTGGATGATTGAAAGTTGAGATGTTCAAACGATATTCTTTTGATCCGTGAATGTTGGCTTTTTGCTATTTGCCGGAATGGTGAATTTGAGGAATCGGACGTTTGAGGATGGCAATGCTTGTGGCTATAACCATGAGAATGGAAGTGGTACCAACCCACCTCAAGCGGAAGTGCCCCAACAGCCTCCTGCTCAAGGTGATGACCTCCCGACCACTCCACAGGTGGTTGTCACCCAAGATGTGTTGAATATATTGGGTAATATGTTGAAGCAATAGCAGACCCATGTCAACACTTTGATGCAAGGTGTGTTGGCAGTGAGTCAAGGGAATCGGGCTTCACCCTGTGGCAATGAAGCCGGGTTCTGCGCTCAGGGAGGAATGTGGGAGACTTTGGTTTGGGACCCCACACCAAACTGATGGAGCATTTTCTTAAGCTCCAAGTACCTTCATTCACTGGCATGACTAAAGATCCTCTGTTGCCTAATAGGTGGTTGAGAGAAATGGAGAAGGCATTTCGACACCTAAGATGCACCGAGGACCAGAAGATTCCCTGTGTGCCGATCAGAAGCTCCAACTTTATGGCATTTTCCATAGGGATCATTGTCAATTCTGGAGTATCAACAAAGGTTTGAAGAACTCTTTTTCTTTGCCCTGTTTTCATGAAAGTTGACATGGAGAAAGCCAAGAAGCTCTCCAAGGGGCTGCGATCCTTCACTACGTGTTGTTTAGCCTATTGAGAGCTATGCACAGGTGGTGAAATCTGCAAAGAAAGTAGAGGCAGGAGAAAGGGAAAGTTTTTTTTGCTGCAAAGGAATTTGGCCAATAAAGGGAGCAATCAGTTTGTGAACAAGAAACAAGGGAATTTCAATAGACCAACACCATATCTCGCACCGCAATTCCAGTCTCTAGGTTGCAAGGTATGGTGATGGGAATGTTGGTGGTGCAATTCATCCAAGTAGTGCTCTTCAATAAGTGGGACTATTCTATGCGGACTCCAGTTCAGTCCCTAGTCCTAGACCCCAGACGGGACCAGTGCGATGGCGGCATCGGGGGCGAGAAGGATGTTCTCTATTCTTTTTGTCACCAACCGGGGCATATATCTAAGTTATGTCCTCAATAAGGGAATAGCATCAGCAAGACCAGCTCAATATCCCCAGGTAGGGAAGGTGTACAGTCTGACAAAATTGAGTTTTGAGTTAGTGTTTTGTACACCCGCTTGATCTATAGTGAGACTTGATGAAGTAAGAGATTTTGATGCATATTTTGTGTCTGTGGAAGGAAGAGACCTAGATGCACATCTTGTGAAACTTGATATGAGAGTTTTCAATGTGAACCTAGATGTGGTTTGGTTGATAGCTCATAAGGCAGTCATCTTTTGTTTAGAGAAGAAGGTTCGGTTTGTTCTGATGGTACCCCTCCAATTGGATTTCAAGGTGATCTAAAGAAGCATGGTGAGGAGATTTTGATCAGTGGTGTTAGACTTTGTCTTTCATGGGAGATAAGAAGGAGGAGAAGTCTTTTGGGATCTTCAGATGGTAAGAGGTTAAAGGATGTGAGCGAAGTATCCAACCCTCTTTGGAGCCTCGATACCTCAATTTCGAGGACGAAATTATTTTAAGGGGGGGAGGATGTGAGAACCCTAAAAATCCTAACCTAATAACCCGGCATTTCTGGTCCGTGTACCCGAAGTTCAGGATGAGGTCAACTCTTGACCATCCGAGTTGAGCCCAAAAGTTCAGAAATTGATCCTATGGACTTGAATGACAGTGATGAAGACCCAGACACTTTGTTTGACTTCACCAGGAGAGAGAAAAGTACTCCTTAAGGCATTAAAGTGACATTTTGGTGTGCCCAAAAACCTATGCAAGAGGACTTCAAATCTCAAATAAAATATACCATTGAGTTGGTAATTGTGTAAGGTACCTACCCTCCGAAGCTCATCGCGATCGGCCTTCGGATGAAGAAGATATGGGGGCGGTCGGATGGAGGCGGTCAGATAAATTATCTGACCGGTCCTTTTTCAGTGAAGGGCAAAATGGTCATTTCACCTCTTAAAAGCTTTTTAACTTTCCCAATTGAACCAAATTCGGGATTTTGGTTTTCTAAAGGGAGAGAGCTCGTGGGAGAGGAGAGAGAAGAGGAGAAGAAGCTTGGGGAGGAAGAGTTTGTGTAGTTCGACGGTGCGGAATCGCGATTTGGAGGTATGATCGCGTAGAGAGGTAAGTATGCTTCAACATACCTAATTTTGGCCCAATTTCATGAGGTTTTTGATGGGTAATTTCATTTAAATGTGAAATTGGAGGGCTTAGGTTGAGGGGAATAATTTTCTGACTCCGTAGAAAGGTTCGCACGGCTGTTGTGCACGTCTACTTTGAACCTCGTGAGAAACCGAGCATTTTCGACCGAGTTGACTCGGTGAGCTGCCCGCCGAGTTAACCGGGTCGCTTTGGGACTGAGTTGACCCACCTTGTTGGACTAGAATTAAGACCCGGTTAACCCACATTTGATTTGTGTTCAAATTGAATCCCGAATTAAATCTAATTTAGCTTGTTTATTTGCTAGGTTAATTGGGTCTTGGGCATTCGTTAATTTTGTGAATTTGTGGGATTGCGCGTGAATTCTCGATTAACAGGTGAGGATAACATCGCATATATTATGTAATATCATTGTGTATTTGGATTGTGAATAATGTGGTATTGCATGATAATTTCTATTACCTTCTATAATCTCGATAATCCTGCGTATCATACTGTATTTCTGATTGAATGATTAAAGGTAAATTGTATGTGATTATGTGATTGGTTACTTCACTTGATTGATGCATATAAATGTATGTGACTGTGAAATGGGGTTTACCTATCTTGGTATTCCTAGCTTGGGTTATCAGCGGCTGTGGTATGGGACACTGTCCTCTGATGTCCAGAGCACTTTTCATAGTCGGTGTGGTTGTCTAGATGCATGTGGTTAAGAATCCCGTGAGTGCTACTACCCTTTCGGCAGGGGTATTGAAGCCGAGTGACCCGTGATATCAGTGGATGGGGTTCTGTGTGCATCAAACAGACCCACGGTATCATGCAGTGGTATAGTGACATGTGTTAGAACGGACCTCGTGATCGCCCAAAAGACGGCGGTTAGGCGGCGTGAGGGGACATGACGGCATCCACCCTAGCATATGTAGATGACTACAGGGTTAAGGAATGGGATCCAATAGATGCCTCCCGTTGAGGATTCCATTCATAGGTGAGAACGATACCGGACCAAAAGGGCGCTTAGGCATGAGGAAAGGTATCCGGATCACATGTAGCACGAGACATAGTGACTTTGCATTGGGCTAGAGTAAATCCTTGACACGCGCCAGTTCTCAGGCCAATGGTGATGGGAGAGAGTGTTGACCTAATCCCCAGCCATGGTTGATGTGACAGGACCCAACTACCGTGGTGAACCCAATAGACGTCTCTTGTTGAGGGTGAGTGATGAGACTACCCAGAGGAGGCTGGTGTGTTATCTTAAAGCGTGTCTACTGTAGAGACTGCATGGTAGAAGTTATAATCATATCTTCATGTTCATTCTTTTATTCATCGACTGTATATGCTGATATGTGTGTGTGTACATGATGAATGCATGATGTATGATATGTTAGACTCACTGAGTTCTGTGGAACTCATCCTCTGTGAATATTGTCTTTTCTTTAGACTCTGTTGCAGGTTGTGACGACTCATATTACTTGGAGAGTCCACCGCCGGTAGAGTCCTATGTGGGACCGGTTAGGATACGAAGATGCATGATGGGATGTGTACTTGTGCAGATTGTGATTTTGGATTCCAGCCATTATGAGGCTTGGAGTTTCTTTTAATTGGGTTGGGTTTAGGTTGTTTCCTCCTTTTTCCGTTGTTAGAACGCCGTTTGATTTTTAGACTTCCATTTGTAATAACCTTAGATTTACTTTCTTTTATATTCTTGCTCTTGGATTATGCTATATAATATTGTTGTTATGGATTGGCCGCGAACCGAGATCCTGCGGAGAGTATCGCCCCACGGGTATTCGGGCGGGTCCGAAAACCGGCTGGGTGGGGTGTGACATAAGGAACAAATCCAAAAGGGGGGGGGGGAAGGAGAGAAAAAAGGGGGGGGGGGGGGGCAAAAACACCGGCGGGGGGGGGGGGGGGGGGGGGGGGGGGGGGGGCGGGGGGGGGGGCCAACAAGGGGGGGGGGGGGGGAAACACCCGGGGGGGGGGGGGGGGGGGGATGGGGAGGGGGTAATAAAAAATAAAAAAAAAACGCGCTCCCCCGGGGAAAAAAAATAACACCAAAAGCCCCAAAAACTAAAAAAAAAAAATCAAATTCTGAAATGGGGAGAAGAAAAAAAAAAAAAAAAAAAAAAAAAAAAAAGCAAATTTTATTTTTTTTTTTTTTTTTTGTTTGTTTTTGGTTTTTTTGCTTTTTTTTTTCATTTTTTTTTTTTTTGTTTTGTTTTTTAAATCCAAAAAGTGCGTTGGAAATAAGACTTCATGAACTACGTTTTTTATGTTGAGGTTGAACCCAGAAAACAACTGGATGACTACCCAAAAATTAATTGAACATGACCCTTGTGCAGTGACCTGTAAAATTCACCATTCTAAGGAATCTTTGCTTCACCAAAAAGCTTAAATCTTCTCACAAACACTCAAAACTATTGTAATAGTGTTAATAACCCTCTAAAAACATAACAATGCCCAAAGCCTTCTATGGGACCTTCACCTCAATACAAACCATGTACTCTTAGAACACACTACATTTTAGTTGCCAACAATAACAACACATGCAATCTCAGCCAATGGAACAACAGTATCCTTTTTGTATTCTCTATAAAAATGTTAGAATCACATTTTGTTTAAGTTAGCATAATTCTAGGAATTAGCATTTACATATTATTCTCTCTCTCTCTCTCTCTCTCTCTCTCTCTCTCTCTCTCATCTCATAATTTTGCTTAAGAGAATGATCGTTTTTCTCAAGATGACGCTTGGCAACCATCCATCCATGTGGATTGGAATTAAGGAGGAGGATCTGGACTCTACCTTCCGGGGGAGTATTAATATATTTCTTTTTTAGGGTCAAGAGTATTAGCTGTAGTTACCATTTATCAAATATGTTCATCATATATTCAGTTTTTCATATTAGTTAACTCATATCTTGTATCCTTTTTTATATTTTCAATAAAAACTTTAGAATCTGATTTTGGGTAAGTTAGCATAATTCTAGGAATTAGCTGTTGAGCTATTGATCTAGCTTTGTATATGTATTCATTTCATTATTAATATAATTAATTCAATTTCATTCAAAGGAAATGTTAACAAGTTCCATTCTTTACTTGGCATAATTCCCAAGTAGTCCCTTCTAAGTTGAATTATTTTATTCATTTTCTTATGTATAATGCTGACCTTTTTCTTCTTTGAATTGTATAGATTTGAAGGAGACTTGATAAAGGAAATTGTTAAAGGAGTTTGTCATAAATTGAACAAGAGACCCTTCAATCAAAATAACAGTCTAGTTGGAGTCGAATCTCGCATAAGAGAAGTATTGAAGCTTTTAGACATTGAATCTATTGACAGAAAAATTATCGGGATCCATGGCCTTGGAGGCATTGGAAAGACAACGATCGCTAAGGCTGTATGTAATGAAATCTTCCGTCACTGTGAAGGGTGTAGTTTTATTGCAAATGTTAGAGAAGTTTCTCAACAATATAATGGATTTGTTGTTTTGCAAGAGCAACTTTTACATGATACCTTGAAGTATGAAGGTGGAGATATTACTAGTGTGGATGTTGGGAGTCATGTGATCCAACAAAGGTTATGTTCCAAAAAAGTCCTTATTGTCCTAGATGATGTGGATAAAGAACATCAAGTAGAATATTTTGTTGGGGACCGTAAATGGTTTGGCGTGGGAAGCAAAATCATCATCACAACTAGAAATAAGCATATTTTAGACTTTTGGGAATCAGATGGAAATTATGAGCCTCCACTAATGGATTTAGATGATTCTCTTAAACTTTTTAGCCATCACGCATTCAAAAGCCACCAACTTTCAGATGATTATTTGGAACTATCAAAAGCCATGATAGAAATTACTGGAAGACTTCCCTTGGCGCTTCAAGTTATAGGTTCATCTTTAAAGTCAAAAGGAAAACCAGTGTGGGAAGACATGTTAAAGAAGCAACAAAAAGTTCCAAACATTGATATCATGGAAAGGTTGAGAATAAGTTTTGATGGATTAGATGATGAGGAGAAACAAATGTTTCTTGATGTTGCTTGTTTTTTCATTGGCACGTATAAGGATATGGTTCATTACATATGGGAAGGTTGTGGCTTTCGTCCTGTAGCAGGGCTTGATTCTCTTTGTGAAAAGTCTTTGGTAACGATTGGTGAAGGAGGTGTGCTACAGATGCATGATCTGGCTCGGGATCTTGGAAGGAGTATTGTTTCTCAAGAGAATGCCACTGAGCCAGGGAGGCGTACAAGAATATGGTCTCAAGAGGACGTCTTGGATGTATTGCGCACACAAACGGTAGGTATCGAATAAACTTTTGGTTGTTTTTCCATGATGACCTATTGAATTAGGTTTTTGATAGATTTTTTTTGGCTTTGTACAAGAGCATTAGATGGATATTTAATTAAGTTTCACTCTTTCTTTCCTTTTTTTTCCCCTCTTCTTTTGTATGTATGTGTATTCGAGCAGGGAACAAGTAGTCTCAGAGGACTTATAGTTGATTTTAGAAATATATCAGAGAATGAAGCCTTGATGAGCGAAGGATTTGTTGGAATGACACGTTTAAGGTTACTCCAGATTGATTATGCAAAATTTTCTTGGAACTTCACCCTTCCTTTTTCAGAATTGAGGTGGCTTAGTTGGAAAAGATGCTCTAACCAATTTACCCAAACTACTTTCTGTCCACGTGAATTGATGGTTCTTGATCTATCTTGGAGTGATATCACATCCGATTGGAAGGGTTGGAGCTGCATCAAGGTCTTGTAGAAACTTCCTCCTTATATTTATATTTATTTTCTAAAATTTCAGAGTCCTTAAAAAAGAACCTTCTCAAGTTATCTAAAAAAGTTAATATGAATATTTTATTTTTTATTTTCGCAGATGGCAACAAAGTTAAAGGTTCTAGATTTGTCAGGTTGTTATAGACTATCTAAGACTCCTGATCTTTCAGCAAATCTATTTTTAGAGGTTTTGCGTCTTCAAGGTTGTGGTAATCTGGTTGAGATTGATCCATCGATTTGTTGTCTCACAAAGTTACTCGCATTAGACTTTAGTCAAACGAGATTCAAACGTATGGTAAAGTTTGCAAAGAATTTGGATTGTATGACATCACTGGTAGACCTTCAATTGCATTGCATTAGTTTGAGGAGTATCTCAAGTCTTTCCTCTAGTTTGACCAGGCTATGCCTCGTGCAATGCAAGTCACTGGTAAGAGTATCAAGTACATCAAGAGGCTTGAGAAATTTAAAGACGTTGGAACTTAGATGGTGTGGAATCCTAAAACACATTGAAGGTTTTGACGACAAATTGGACTCTCTGGAAGACTTCACAATTCAGGTCTGCAAGTCATTGCGAAAGTTACCAAAGCTGAGGGGCTCGAAATATCTAAGGACTCTAAGTGTTCGTAGAAACGACTTCATATCCAATTTTGAAGGCGAGGGACTGGACTCTCTGGAGGTGTTGGAAATAGAATACTGTAAATCATTGAGAAGAATACCTTATCTACAAGATTCGAAAAGGTTGAGGGAACTAAGAATCGCAGCATGTCCTCAATTGTTAAAGAATTGAGGGCCTTGGGGACTATGAATCATTACAAGAGTTGAATATCTATAATTGCCCCTGTTGGATGGAAGGATTGTTGAATCTTTCGAACTTACAGAAGTTGAGGAATTTAGATATTCTTAAGCTGGATAACTTAACCGAAATTTCAGGCCTTGATAGATTGGGATCCTTGCGAACATTGAGTATAGAAGAATGCAAGAATCTATTAGAGATTAATGGCATCAATGGATTGAAGAACTTGGAGGAATTGAAAATCAGTGGCTGTAAAGCCTTGGAAAAATTACCAGCTGATTTGTCAAACGCCAAGGAGTTAAAGCTTCTATCTATTGAAGGTAACGAGAATCTTGATGAGATTGAGGAATTGAATATTAGTTGCTGTGAATTCTTAGGGTATTTGGAGATTAGTCACTTGAAAAGATTACCCGATGTGTCTCTCTTTAAAGAGTTGGGTTATCTTCATATTGAAGGCTGCAACGATCTAACCGAGATTCATGGAGTTGACAGATTGGAGTCCTTATCTGAGTTGCTTATAAATAGCTGTGAGTCCTTAGAAAGCTTACCGGATCTATCAAATTTGAAAAGATTGGAGAAGCTACATATTGAAGGTTGTAAGATTCCATCCGAGATTCACGGAGTTGAAGGATTGAGATTCTTGACAGATTTGGGAATTGTTGGATGTGAGTCCTTCACAAGATTACCAGATCTGTCTAGCCTTGAAAGGTTGGAATCTCTAAATATTAGAGACTGCAGGAATCTTACCGAGATTCAGGCATTTGACACATTGAAATCCTTGACAGGTTTGGACATAGTTGGGTGTGAATCCTTGGGAATATCATCGGATCTGTCAAAGTTGAAGGGATTGGTGAGATTAAGTATGGACGGTTGTAAGTATCTTACCATGATTCAGAGTATTGACAAGTTGGAATCGTTGACGCATTTGGAAATTATTGGGAATGAATCCTTGGAAATATTTCCCGATCTATCAAACATGAAAAAGTTGACCAAACTAAGTATTGAAGGCCATAAGAATCTTACCAAGATTCAGGGAGTTAACACGTTGGAATCCTTAACATATTTGAGCATAACTGGGTGTGAGTCCTTGGAAATATCACCTGATCTTTCTAAATTGAAAAACTTAGCGACACTGATTGCCAAGGACTGCAGGAAGCTGACTGCGATTCAAGCTGGTAATAATCCATTGGGATCTTTGGGAGTATTGGATGTTAGGGGGTGTATATCCTTGGAAGAATTACCAGATTGTGTAGAGTTAAGCAAATTGTGGATACTAAATGGTGTGCTCTGCACGGTCCTAACTGATAATGATCGAATAAAACTCTTGATTGATGGTGGGTGCTCAAAGTTCCATTTGTCATGACAAATTTATTCAAGGTACGTTTGCCTCTCTCTCAACAAAATCTGAGTTGATCTGCATTTAAATTGATTTGTGTATTCTGTAGGATTTTTGTTTCTCCCATTCTTCAGAATTGGTTCTAAGACCCAAATGAGTTCTTCTGTGAAAAACCACTATAGAGAAGTACACAATAGCATTCCGTGAATGGCATAGCTGTTATTTCTTTTTTCATTGTTCAGACTTCAAACTGGCTAATGAATTTGGAATTTAGTTCAATAATGTGTAGTAGTCTTTTCCAGACCCACCACTCTCTGTTTTTGGCAGGACTTATATTGGACCCCAAGTAGAAAATCTCTTGCCTTTCTGTGGAAAATTTGTAGCTGAAGAGGTATAATAAACAGTGCTGAACTCATTAAAGAAAGTATAACAAGAAAAATCTAATAAAATTGTCAGGCGTATGTTACATTTTGCAGGGGAATCAACAAGATACATCATAAGCAAAATGCTTGGGGTTAGTTTTTAGGCTCTTCGTTCTAGGATGTGAGTTTTTTGGGTTTTTTGTTTCCTTTTCTAGTTTATTGATTTGTTTAATCGGGTAAAAACGTTACTATTTAGTTTATTCCAATTTTGAAGATATATTTACCTTCAATTTAGTTTATTACCTTCAAAATTATCTAGAATACCCTTAGAACGAAGAGCCTAAAAACGTTACTATTTAGTTTTCTCCTCACCCTGTCTTCTTGCAAGATCCTGCTTTTCTCATTGTTCAGATGAACAACTGTAAAAGGTAGACTCTTCTCAACACAATTTATTAATTTTTCGTCAAAAGAGAAAAAGAAATCATTTTGAGATTATGGACTCAAATGAGAAGGTAACTTCCTAAATGTTCATGTAGATTTGAATCAAACTGCCAGGAGAAATAAGAAATGAGAAAGCACTTGGAGTTGGAGTAGGCCCGGAGAACTTTATCTTACAAAAATGCACCATAACACAAATGTAGTGTCAGGTAGCCGAATTGAAGGAAGAAATGACAAGAGAAAGAAGAAAAAAAAAATGATGAGTTGCTGGATAAAGAAATGAAATGAATGATTAGTTGTCTGAAAAAAGAATCGAAACAGGATGAAGCAAGAGATGGAAGAAAACTGCAAAGACTCTTAATAGTATGGTGTATGCAATCATAATTTTAAAGATTTACACTGCTCATTATTAATAGCTCACTGTATACAACTTATTTTGTTATGATGAACACTATTAATTTTCACATCCCTGTGATTACTATTGCAATTTTTGTGTAACTAATTGTGATTGATGCTTCATTTAACCAACAGGTTATTGAAGTGGCTGCACCAGTTAGTCTAAAATTCATCTCCTGTATTTTACAGGTAATCCTTTTCTCCAAATTTCACATGTCTCTCCCTCCCCCTAGTGGCATTCAATTGGATGTGGTGGATTCATGTTGGAGCAGTGCCAGTCTCATTAATGTGGTGGTTAAGAGAAATCAAACAATTATTGATTTCTGTGTCATTTGTTGTATGTTTTGTTCATTTCAAACAATGTGGTTCCAGATTTGAGACCCTAAGTAGATAGAAAACACTAGTTTTCCATGTTATATTTTTGTTCTTAAATATTGACTTTAATTTGTTGGGTTGATCATGTGTAGGCTTCTGTTTCAGCTTCTACATTTCAATATGTTAATAGAAGTCGAGGTTGGTAGTAGAAATTATGAATGGAAAGGCATTTTTTTTTTGGTCTCTGGCTTCAAGGGATGATGGAGCAGAGTATGGTTGAACAATGTCTTTTGCTCACATTTGATAGCTATCCGAAATGTTGGATGGAAATTTCATTTTCTTAATACTTCTTTTCATGAAAAATACATTATCATTACTTAGCAAAAATCATTGTTACAGAGCAAGAATACTACCTGGGAAATATATTCAACTGCAAAGTTGCTCACTCAAGGCTGACTCTCAGCTTTTCTTTCAGCAAAAGTTAAATTATACACCTTGGATATGATTTTGATGAATTATAGAGACTACTGTAACTCTGTTCAAGCTTTGAATTTCATATTTCTGAGCCATCAAAATCTTTTAGACTAATTTTCTAAGGTCCCTAACATAAATCCAAAGGGTACTTGGTTCCCAATGAATGTGATCCATGATTTTTTGGTTTGCATAAACTTGATTTTGTTACATTTAACGATTAATGACACTAATTTGGTTTGTGAGTTTAGGTGTATGGCCAATCTGGGGAAGTTGTCTTTTGTAAGGAATGACAAGGTTGTTTGAGCTGCAAGACTATTCTGATTACTGGGAAAGCAATGGATTTGAAGGAGTTCATGCATATCAACAAATTGGACACAGGGAAGATTCTAGATAGTAATTGATTGGGTTGGTCAGATTGAGAGTAGCTCCTTTGTAGTGCAAGTGGGGCTAGCTGATGGTGATTGTTATCACTAACTCATGGTCATTTTTATCACACTATGACAACAGAGAGCTATTCTATGTAGCCTGCGTTGATATATGCCTCCTCTTCTTTACTTGCAGGTACTTTTTCTTTTTTCTTGTACTTTATTTTCTTTTCTTTTTTTTCAAAACTTTTAGAAGAACCCATAGCCCTGTCTCTCTTTAAGGCCAACCCTCTTTGCATCCTTTCTTCTAAGACTTATCACAAGTCGAGAGATATGATACTCCGTTGGCACTTGGTTCTCTTAACAATGGAAATCTGATTTCCTCTGGTTTTCTTAACAAAGGAAATCTTATTTCCTCTGCTTATAATGTTTATCATGGCTAACGAATTTAAAGTTTCTTGTACCAGTTTTCTCAGATATGGTGTGGTCATTGGGAATCATAGATTCCATCGATGCCATCAAAATCTCAATTGGCATTGGCTATTATTCTATCATGCATTTTATTGATAAGCCATCTACCAACTGAACAAGATATAAAACAAGTAGGTGTTCATGGTTGCATCTATTGTCTGTTGTTTTTTATTAACAGAATAAATAAGGTTTCTTTTGTGTTCTTAGTCATGCATGTTCACTGGTCTGATGCTTTCCCGGCTCTGTTGAAAAGCTGTTTTAACTGGTTCATGTCTGTTTTGGTTATCACTTGTTAACTCAAGAAATAAAATACTGTTTAATCAATTGAAGGTAATTCCTGCTACTATACTTTTCTACAGCTTTTTTATTCAGCCTCCTAGTCTTGGTGAAAACCATCTAGGAGTGACTGGTTACCAAGCATCCCTGTACAGATTAATATTTTTGAAAAGATTATGCAATTAAAAGTTGAGTAATATGGATATTAAAAATTTCAAGAATTTAAATGAGATTGGTGATGTTGAACAAATTGGAATCCTTATCATCTTTTTAGGTGAAAGATCAATGGTATTAAACGATTAAAAAGATGTTATAGGAAATGTACAAGCACTGCCATCAGCAACCAAAAAACAAACAGCAAAAACCTAGGCAAGCCCAATGCATTTTTTTTCTGATTCTAACAACCGAACTCCTTCGCCACCTCAAAACCCCTCATAACAGCTTCAACTTCTGCATGAAAGCTGCTTCGCAAACCAATAAAGAGGCAGAAGACATGCACAATGTGTGCATTTTCATCTCTAAATACACCCCCTGAACCTGTGCTCCCCGGATTACCTTTTGAGCTTCCATCTTGTCAATCTTGATCCACCCCAGCAAGGATTGCACCAATAGGGAGCTCTTGAGGTCTCCTCATATTATCTGGATTCACCAACAGCTCAAGATAATAAGTGAGCATGAGATCATGCACAGGCAGTGGTCCACCTTTTAGTGACAAACTACCAGCCTTTATTTCATTTACTAGAGTCTTGAGCCCCCAATTACTCTCGCCCATTCTTTCCCTCATGCTGTCAATGGTTACATTGTAACCAAACATAAGAGGAAACAAGAATGAAACTCCTAAGCCAAACACTATATGGAGAGGACTTCATATTCCTCGATCTCCACAAACCACATAGCTCATCAAATGAGATACCTAGAGAATATTAAAACAACCCTTTCCAAACTTCTTGAGTGTTAAGGCACAGCACAAAAACATAAGAAAATCCTCTCCCTCCTTATGGCATAATTCACATCAAGAAGCAAGGAAATACCTCTCTTTTGTACCTGATTGCCCAATGGTTGGAATCCTTATTGTCATTGCATATGTGAATCTTTAGAAAGATTACCGGATCCGTCAAACTTGAGAAAGTTGAATGGGCTACATACTGAAGTTTGTGGGATTCTAACCAAGATACATGGAGTTGACAAATTGGACATCTTGACATGTTTCAACATTATTGGAATTGAGACCTTAGGAAGATTACTAGACCTATATAACCTTAAAAAGTTACAATATATTGAGATTAGGTAGTGCAGGAATCTTAGCAAGAATCAGGGTGTTGGCACATTGGAATCCTTGGAGGAGTTGGACATAACTGGGTGTGAGTCCTTGGAAATATTACCCAATCTGTCAAATGTAGAAAACTTATAGAGGCTGAAAACTAAGCACTGCCAGAAGCTAACAGAGATTCAGTTTGGCAATAATCAAGTGGGATTTTTGGAAGTATTGGATGTTAGGGGGTATATATCCTTAGAAAAAAAATTACTAGATCTTACAAAGTCAAAGAAATCATGGGAACTAAACTGTGTTTCCTATATGGCCTAACTGATATTGATCCAACAAAACTCTTGATTGATGGTGGGTGCTTAAAGTTACAACTGGGTTTGTCTTGACAACTTTATTCCTTCCGCCATCCCAAATGAACCCGACTTTACTGCATTTAAATTGAGTAGCCCTAGTTGATCTATGAATTCCATAGTTTTTTTTTTTTTTTTCATTTACAAGAATTGGTTCTACCCCGGCTCCATGGGCCCCACTTGTTTGGTTTAAAGGTCACATACCCCGTCATTCTCTTATCTCTGGCGAGCCCTTAACCTAGCCCTGCCTACCCAATCCTTCCTCATAAGCCGTCACATTCCTACTAACCCTAACTGCATCCTTTGTTGGAATTGCCCCGAAGACCTTCATCACCTCTTCTTTTTATGCCCCTTCTCCCATTCTCTTTGGGAGAAAGCCCTTTCCTCCATTTGGCCTAGGTCAAGACGCTCTTACATTTTTGCCCGAGATTGGGCTTGGTGCTTACAAGCCTTCCCAGTGTCCTCTCCTTGTGATCAAGTTGGCAAGCTAGTGTTTGGTGCGGTTATCCACCACTTATGGTGGGAGGAAACTCTTAGGCGTTGGTCTTCCAAATCCCGCTCCCTTGATATGATTTGGAAGAACATTTGTTTTGAGGTCTCTTCTAGACTCCTCTCTTTTCCACCCCCCCCCGGTGATCTATTCTCCCAGAAATAGGCTAATTGTTAGTTCCTGGAATCTCACCTCTTCCTTTAGGCCTCCCACTTGAGAGGCTTGTTTCCCCTTCCCCTTTTCTCCTCTTGTATTCTTGGCGTGTTGTTTTTTAATATATTTCTTTATTCATCCAAAAAAAAAGTTCTTCTTGTGAAGAACCATTGTGGAAAAGAAGTACATAGTAACTTCAGATTTGAACGGCATTGCCATTATTTCTTTTTTTGTTGTCCAGACTTCAAATTGGTTAAAGAATGTTTTCAATTACAAATTTTTATTTTATTTATTTAGCCTTTGGAATTCTATGGAGGTTTTGGACCTTTGAGTAACTAATGCTATTGCAGTTACACACGGTTCCCATTTTTGGTATTTTGGTTTCAAGTGATTCTTGATTCCCTTCCAAAGCTGCTGCTCTACAGAGCAATTATTTTGCACTCCACTGCAGAATGATTTTAACACTAGAAGAAGTCATGTAACAAATAAACCGCTCCTCAAAGCTTCTCCTATGAAATTAACCATGGCAAATGGGCATGGTATCGTTATGTTCCTAGGCAATCATGGTTATCAAATTTAATGACCAATGTTCCTAGGTTCTTTTAATCTCAAGTTTCAATGGATTAACTCCCAATGTTCATACATCATTTTTATGTAGTAATTATGTTGGAGTTCATCAAGTTTCCAAGTTATACATTTAACATGTATAATAAAGCTTTAGACAGTTTTTGTATATGTATGTGCGAGATTCGACACCCATTTTTGTATAAGTGCTTCTCTCATGCTAGAATCTATTTGCTGATGAAGAATTGAAGCATAGTGTCTTTATTCATTTGTGCTCCCTGCCCCCAACAACACCATAACTTCAATTCAGATTTAGCATATCATCCTTTGGTACAACCTTTTGGGCCTTAGTGTGGTCATTAGAGGAATGATTAGCTTTGACATTTAGGATTTTCCTTCTGTTGAGTTAAGGATCCAAGAGAGATTGACGTTGGTAATGAACATATCTGATTTTATGCCTTTTTTTGGGTAGAAATAGAAACATGGTTTCTAGGTAAGAACACAAATTTTGTTTGATCAAGATGGTAAGTCTTTTATTGGATTCATGAATATATCTATAGAATCAATCAGACCACACCACCTTACAGCACCCAGTTTCATCATCGCCCCACCATAGAAATGACACATCTTCGGCTCATAATGCCCTTATGCCCATAACCACCATTTGAAGCAAGGTGAGTCTGCCAGCATATGCAAGAGACCAAGCACAGAAGTGACAAGTTTAGAATTCACCTTCTCCAGCAGTACATCAAAATTTGAGATGTGTAGTCTTTTAGAACATAAGAGCACCCCCAAATAAACAATAGGAAAAACCCTTCATTAACATTCAATAAGAAGGACAGCAATCAATTCCGATCTGAGCTCAACTGTGCATTCATCAAAATAAATTGAAGACTAAGCATGATTAATGTGGAGACCTGAATGTTTTGAGAAATTCTATAGAAGGAAGTCTAGCACAGCAATCAAAGAGTTGTTTTCATCCAAACACAAACAGATCATCCACAAAACATACCAACGTGATCTGTGGGGCTTCACAAAAGGGATGATTACCAAAAGAACCACTATGGTAACCAATCCAAGCCAGTAGTTCTCTTGAGATTCTTTTCTTTTCTTTTTTTTTCCCCGGCTGAAGGAATTCAGAATTTAGTTCAATAATATGTAATCTTTTCCAGACTCACTCTGTTTGCAACATAACTGATTGACACATATTTTGAACCACTTCAATAAAAGATAGTTATGACAAGTGTATTTGGCAGGAATTAAATGGGACCTCAAGTAGAAAATCTGTTGCCTTTCTGTGGAAGATTTGGAGCTGCAGAGTGAGGTAAGAGATCTGCCAGAAAATCTTGAAGAAAGAGAATGAATCATAAGAAGATATCCTTAAGACATTCCCTTTTTAATATGTTAATGCAACTTCTGGTAGGAAAAAGTCCAGCAGGTTAATTTATAGAGCATTTCTAAACTCATTCAGTCATGCATATTATGTGGTCACGGCCCCTCTTTTCTTTTTTTTTTCTTTCTTTTTTTTTTTCTCTCTATTGTTGTTTATATGTATGTTGTACATTACTTATTTATGAATGTATCAAGAATTTATGATCTACTTCACAAATCAAATGTGTGCCAATATTTGAAATTCTGTGTGTGAGCTACACAAACATCAAAGGATATATCTTTGTAATAAGCTTTGAGAAAATTTAAGATTTGCAGCTCAAAGGCTTTTTCTCTCTTTCTTTTGGCTTTCGATGATACTATACTTGCTAATTTTTCACCAAAGAGATAAATGACACAGGGAAACTTCCTTAAATGTTCATGTAGGTATTGAATCAACTGTTTGGAGAAATAAGAAATGACAAAGCACTTGGAGTTGAAGTCCTGAGAACTTTGTCTAAGAAAAATGCACCATAACGTGAAGTTGGAGACTACCAAGTGGCTGAATTGAAGGAAGAAATGATAAAAGAAAGAAAAAGATGAGGAGTTGCAGAATAAAGAAACCAAATGAAGGAAGAGTTCTTTGAAGAAAGAAACTGGATGAAGCAAGAGACGGAAGAAAGCCACACAGGCTTTTTACAGTATGCATACACAATCACTGGGTTCAGTTAATTTTCTAATGATGAACAATATTAATTTATGCATTTCTACTTGTGATCGACGCTTCACTTCACCGACAGGTTAATGAAGTGACTGCTCAACTTGTCGTGTACTCATTTGTCTTATATTCTAGGTAATCTTTTCTTTTCTAAATTTTATATTTGACCAGTCTCATAGTTCCACAGATGTGATTAAGAGATATGATGAAGTCTTGTTTCTTCTTTCCTTCCTCTTCAGATTGAGCAATTATGGATTTTTATTTCATTTTTTGCAAGTTATGTTCTTTGATGCACTGTGGTTCCAGATTTGAGACTCTTAAAGTAGGTAGAACTTGAGGTAACACTAGTGTAGACGCTGTTAGGAACCTGGGAGTATGCCATTGTGGAGGAGAGAGAATGGGATTATAACTACCAACTGCTGGTTGGTGGATGATAAAAGAGGGGAAATAATGTGAGAAGAGGCATCAAATGTTTTATGCAAGTTTTGGTCAGGCTTTGGCTGAGGCACCATGAGTGTAGGGGGTGATTGGCACCATCAAAACCAGGTCTATCTTTAGTTTCTTGCTGTAATTCGTATTCAAGTAATTCAGATATTAGTCCAGTAATTGAATCCTATTAGTATTTCTGTTTGATGTGCATGTTCCTAATAGATGCTATCATTTTGTTCTTATATTGACTTACTTTTGATTCCTCAGAATGGATTTGTGGAGGCCTCTCCTCCAGTTTCTACATTAGAGTATGCCGATAAAGACAGAATTGGTAGTAGCAAATAAGAATAGCAATGCTTCTACTTTGGTGCATGGCTTCAACAAATAATGGAGCAGAGTATGGCTGAACAACAATTTGTTCTCACATTTGATTCCCTCTAAATTGTATCTTGATAGCTATCCAAAATGTTGTTGGATGAAATTTTCATTTTCTCTATATTTCCTTTCATGAAAAATGCATTGGATTACTATGCAAAATTCTTAGTTACAGAGCAAGGATGCGACCAAGGAAATATATTCAACTGCGGAGTTGCTCACCCAAGCCTGACTCTCAGCTTTTCTTTCAGTGAAGGTTAAATTATACACCTTGGATTTGATTTTGATGAGTTATAGAGGCTACTGAAACTCTGTTAAAACTATAAATTTCATACTTTTTGAGCCATCAAAATTTGTTAGACTAATCGTTCTAAAGCACCTAAGATAATCCAAAGGGTACTTGATTCCCAATGCATGTGATCCATGATTTTTTGGTATGCATAAACTTGACTTTGTTACATTTAACTATGAATGACTAATTTCATTTGTGATTTTTAGGTGTGTGGCCAATCTGAGGAAGTTGTCTTTTGTAAGGAATAACAAGGTGGTTTGAGTTGCAAGACTAGCAAGAGCCTCAGCTAAAATGTTGGCCAAAGGGCAGATTTTAAAAAAAGTAAGTAATAAGGTTGGGAGATTGAGAGTAACTTGGGCTTTAGTCTCTTGATAGTGCAAGTAATAGCGGGAAATCCATTTTTTAGAACTGGATGATCATGGTTTGGATTTCATGCAACTGCTGTTTGTGATTGTTGACCAACTCATGGCCATTTGTATCAACCCATGGCAATTGAGTTATTGTATATAGCCTGCCTCGGTATATGGCTTCTCTTCTATTCTCCCATCTTCTTTGCTTGCAGATTCTTTTTCTTTTTACTTGTACTTAATTTTCTCTACTGAACTTTGAGAAGAACCTATAGCTCTGTCCCTCTCCAAGGCCAACCCTCTTTGCATCCTTTTCTCTGAAACCTATCACAAGTTAAGAGAGATGATGCTCTGTGGCACTTTTTTTTTTTATTTATCTTATTTCCTCTACTTATAATGTTTATCAGGGCTAATGGATCTCTAGTTTCTTGTAACAGGTTTCTGATATGGTATGGTCATCAAGAATCACAGATTTCATCAATACCACCAAGATGTCAATTGGTGTTGGATATTGTTCTATCATGCATTTTATTGGGAAGCCATCAACCAACTGAGCAAGATCAAGAATAAGTAGGTGATACTGGTTGCACCCATTTTTTGGTGGTTTTGGATTAACAAAATAAATAAGATTTCTTTGGTTCCTTGTTTCATGTGTTTTTACAGGTCTGCTGTTTTTTTGGCTCTGATCTAAAGCTTTTGAACAGGTTCATGTCTGTTTTGGTTATCAATTGTTACTATATCTGGGACCTCAAGATATGAAAAACTGTTCAAACAATCAAAGGTAACTCCTGCTAGTATACTTTCTACAGCTTTCTATTGGCTAAAAGCTGCAAATATTCTGTCCCCACTAGTCTTGGTGAAAACCCATCTTGGAATGACTGGTCACCAAGCATCCTTGTACTGAATATTGTTGAACCTCAATGGCCTGTAGTGGCTGACCCAGCACTTACATTTGCAGGTTAATCCGCACAGTCATTAGAGTCTACTGTGTGGTGATTTTGTTCTATTGAAGATGGCAGATGCTTTAATCAAAAGACTGATTTTGTTAATCAGGGAGATCTACTTGCAGCCATGGTAGCCGGCTTTTGGAAGTGGTGTTTCAGGACCTAGATGTGGAAGTCGATCTCTTATAATCCAAAACCAGTTGCCCTAATTTAGTGGATTTGCTACCAGAATCTAGATTGCCATGGCCTTATTATCCAGACTCCAGTTTATTTGAGGATACTGACTTCCTTTTGATGATATGTGTTATTAGATGTGTTGTCTTGGCCTTTTAATAGGGCACCATGCATGGTTGTATACTCAGAAGTTCAATGCAGTATCTACATTTCTTAATACAATCTATTTTGTATTATCCAAAAAGAAAGTTGAGTAGAAGAGGGACACTGACTAGAATGGATGGAATTAGGATGAAATTAAGATGAAAAATAGAAGAGTGGATAGAGTTGCAAGTCCACATTCCTACTGAAATCTCACAAGGCAGCCTCCTAAGAATCTCACCCAGGTGGTACTGCAATTTTCTCCCAACACAGAAGTTTACTAGCAAAAATCATGGGTATGGCCATTTCACATGTTTTGGGGCTCACAATACACCCAACTGATTTAGACTCCTCCAGGACTAATTAAAAACCTTGCTGATTGGAAAATTGGCAATAAGCAGCACAAATGAAGTTTGGAAATGAACTGTGATTCAGCTTGGACACAATTATCATAGTCTCCTAGATTCAGCATATTCAAGTGGAGAAAAATGCGATTCTGTTTTCTTTGTGGAGCTTTAATTGGACTTGGGAGAGGTCTGGTTTCAAAATTCTGGTGGTGACAATAGATTGCTTGGTGTGAATTAAAAGATAGCTCCAAGTTTGCTGTTGTGATTATGGCACTTATTCAGAACATCCTCCATCTCAAGAGCCTCTTTGGGATATAGATCGTTTGTTGTACAGATCGTCTGCAGTGCTATGCAGTGCAGCACCATAAACTGACATGTAGAAGGTACCTAATTCAATTAAGTTAGAAGACCCCACAGTTAAACCCATCTAACATTTATGTGACTGTAGTGTTAAACCCATTATACACGACCACCTGAGATCAATCAATTTCTCCCTTCTCCCTTTATATCCCCATTAGTACATCCAAGGGAGGTGTTTAGGATTCGGTGACTCTTTTTGCAGAGGAACTGAGGGGTTTGTAGTCTCTTACATCCCCTGCCTCCACACTAATTCCTTTCAGTTCTTCATTCTAAAACAGGCAGAATGGGTTAATTATGTTACGAATTATTTTCTAATTTTTGAATATTCTACCTTGGTTCTAATATAGTGCAATTGATTGCATCATTGCAAGTCCAAGGATTAAAATATTGGGAAGCTTTCAGGATTATTCAAAACAAAGTTTTGATTCACCAAATAATTCGTTCAATCTCTGAATCACAAATTACACCCCCCCCCCCCCTCTCAAGGAAGGGAAGAATAGTTCTCTAATATGGAAGGGAGGGGTTGTGTAGCAGAGTCTTAGGTGACAATAGTTTTGTCAGCATGGGTAGCTCTTGAGTCACCGCAGCTGTATTTATAAAGCCAAGCAGAGGCCGGCTATCTCATAGAGTTTGGGATATTTGATTCAGGCGTAAAAGGTGAACCGAGAAAAATTGAGTTTGGTTTAGTAAAAGGATACTCAAACAATTCTAACCATTAGATTGCAATTTTCCATGTAACATCTTAAGAGACTGCATTGCTGTCGTTTTATCCACCTTTTTTATTCTTGATGTTTCTCCTCCATTCCAAGATCTTCCTATGGGGGCTTAGATTTCACGTCTAGGCTAACCCTCTTGGTTAAGTCTCCCAACTGCTTAGCGGCGTATGAATCAGCGTCTTTGACTTTGTAATTCCAATGCTTCTATTGGACTATGTGCATCGTTCATGTGGTGGGTGAGCATTTTGGTCCCATCAACCCATTTCCACCAGAGGGGAAGAAAAGCATACATATTCTTCTTCAAAAAAGAAAAAAAGGAAACAAAAGGAAAGAAAAAGAAAAGCGAAAATGATGCTGTCGGCCAATTAATAGATGATGCTTTTTCATGACCATCACAGTTAAAAGATAATGTTTTGCTTTCAAAAGCAAGTTTTATCAAATGCCTAAAAATGTGTTTTTGCTTTCAGAAACAATTAGAATTGTTTTTGGTGTTTTTCAAAATAAAATTAATTTGTGGGTCATCAAATAGGTCCATAATGGGTTAAAGGTGTTTATTGAAATGTTTGTTCTTTTATTCTTGAAAAATGAATTGGTGAGAAAAATAGTCTGAGGAATGACTTTTAGAGAACATGTAAGAAATGTTCTTTTAGGGAAATAGGAACTTGACGAAATGATCTTGACGGTGAAGATCTCTGAAGACCATCCCACCCTCACTCCTGCTCATAAAACCCCTCCACCTTATTCTCTTGACCCACTCCCTTACTCGAAAATATAATTTTTCATAGTGTGGGCTCAATTAAGAAATATTTCTACAACAAATTTATCAAGCATACATTTCCAAACATAGAATGGTCTTCTAGTAGAGAAACATGTAAAAGCGATTTTTATATAGGAGCTGGTCTCCCAGAAAGAAAATGTTGCCAAAACACATACAAAAATACCTCTTTGTCAATGCAATACTCACTTTTGTTCATTTTTTTTAATATTCATATTGACACAAACGTTGCTCTTCTGAGTCACTTCTTTGCTTCTTTAGAGTAAAATTTAAGTTTTACAGTTTGGTTGCTCGTGTCAAATCAATCTTTAATACTTGATTGAATCAAATCACTTTTAAAATTTGAGAACATGTGAAAGCGAAATGAAATTACTAGGTAATGGTAACAGGGTGAGTTATTGTATATCATCACAATAAAGATTACACGTATGCTTACATTTATTAATCTAAGAGTTTTTAGATAGAAGGTTATATGTATGTACGAACCTCAATACAAGTTTTACCAATTGGAGGGATTCAATCATGAACTTTGTAATCTAGCTCTAGATTTCCCATGGAGAAAGAAAATATTAGACCAAAGTGAAAGAATAAGATTTAAATTTGCCGTTCAACTTTCATTTTAGAAGTAGAGTGAATACCTACTTATAATCAAATTCTATCCACCAAAACAAGTGTCGGAAAAGCTTAATTCTCTATCATGTAGAAAAGTTTGAAGAAAGCACAATCCTCTGTAAGGTAAATGATTCATACACGCGTTCCGGAGACTGTTTCATAAAGTTTTTTTTTCTCGAACTGAAAAAGGATTATTGAAAATTGAGTAGATTTTTTTAATAGGCAAAAGAGAAAAAGTCATGTAATGATAGTAAGTAGTCAATGAATCCGGATCAGTGACCCTGACGGGGACGCTTCCTGACCACAAAAACCAATGTGGCCCACGGTGAAAAATACTTTTTAGAAAAAATAAAAAAAACTTTTTTTTTTTCACCAGTGGGACCCACTGGTTTTTGTGGTCAGGAAGCCATGGGGGACGGGAGATGATCCGGATTCGTAGTCAATCGTGGTTATCCAAAAACAATCCTCTTTATCATTAATTTTTTACAGTGATATGAAAAAAAGGTTTCTAGTGATAGTTCGGAAAATAGAAAAAAGAAAAAAATATGATGACGATGTGACAATTCAATACAAGAAATTTCTTAGAAAGCACCCAAGAGACCAAGAAAGTGATAAGATCCTTCACTTTTTAAAATAACACAGACAAAGCCATGCATGGCTCATGTGAATTCACTAAAGATTATCTAGAATATCAATACATAGGTTATGTGATGATGTGACAGTGATTACGTCGAAAATTCTCATAATGTGCAGAATAAAGTGGAAGGAACTTTCCCAAAATTCAAAAGCATTTTCGATATCATTTCCTTTAATATTCAGACGCTCATCTAAACCTTGCTCTGCAACTTCAGATCTGAAGGGAAGCATTTGTCCAAGCAATTGGATAAACAAAAAATAAAAATGCCAAAAGCTCACCAGAT